>NC_133122.1:93510419-93607478 GCF_033568475.1 Henckelia pumila
TGGTTTCTTGTGCACATTGGTGAAATCGTTTCATCAATCGGAGTCACGATGAATTTTATATTAATTTCTGAACGAGCGGGCTTTGCATGTCGGGCCCCAGCTTATGACTAATGGGCCCTAAGGTGTTAGTGGCCTGCATTATAAATAAGTTATTTCAGTACAGAAATTACACAAACAGGTCATAATTTTTGAGACAGAAAAAAATCGAAACCCTTCTCTCTCAAAGAATTTCGGCCGTCCCCTTCCTGCTCTGCCGAGAAAATTCCGGTCTGTGATTTTGAATCGCAGTAAGGAATAACGAATCAAATTCGTGTATTCTCTTCGCAGAAAACTTCTGATAGGATTTTCTAGTGCAATCTATCAGAGGGAATTAAACCTCTGTTCGTGGACCTGATTGAAGGCGTTAATCGGTTCCAGGGAGAGAGATATACAACAAAATTGGTTCTGTTGGTGTCCATTAATCTCGTTGCGAGATTTGAGGTAAAATTATTTAATTGTTATTTAAATTTTACACACACGTAATTCAATTGATGAACGGTTGATACCCAGACCATGGAAACGTTCCATGAAAAATTTTTAAACTTCCGCTGCACCGGGTATCAATCGTAATTGGTCTGGGAACTGCCAGTTTTCCAACAGTGGTATCAGAGCCTGGTTGCTCAATCAATCGATTGAATTAATCAATTGTACAAAATTTTTGAGTCTCGGTTTATGAAACAAAATAAATATTTTTAATAAAAAATTTTTTTTTCCGGGGGCGAAACCCGGGCAGCGATTGGATCGCTGCCCGGAGGGCAGCGATGGCGCTGCCCCCAGGGGCGGCGCACGGCGCCGCCCAGGGCGGCGACCGTCGCCGCCCAGGGCGGCGCACGGCGCTGCCCAGGGCAGCGCTGTGCGCTGCCCAGCGCAGCGCTGGGCGCTGCGCAGGGCAGCGCTCGGCGCCGCCCAGCGGCGGCGCCAGGCGCCGCCAGGGTAGCAAGCGTTGCTGCCCTAAGGGGGCAGCCGAGGCTGCCCCCGGCCGCGCCCCGGCGTGCGGGCCGACCCGGGAGTGTCCCGGGTGGCCCGCGGGGAAAAATTAATTTTTCTTTTTTTATTACTTTTAATATGTTAAAATTTTATTTTTGGTCCGGTCAAAAATTGTTTTTGATTGGGTTCACGAGATTTCGGATCGAATTGTTCGTGTCCGTAAATTTTTAAAATTGATTTTTGGATAAATTTGAAATTTTTGGAAAAATTTTAATATTTTATCCGTAAAATGAATTTTGAAATCAATTATTTTGGTGCAAGTGATGATTTGATATGATCTTATGATTATTAGATAAAAATATGATTTTCTTTGTAAACTTGGATTTTATAGATAAAAATTATGGATTTATTTGATATGGAGATTAAAATATGATTTTATATGTGAAATGTGATTTTATATATAAAATATGATTTTATCTTGTTTAAATTTGAAGTGCCACAGCATGTTATCCCAATAAATTAATTTTGAATTAAATGGTATGGGATTAAGGATGATCGATTGCCATGACCACTTTTGTAGGTGTATGTTAGAGAATTTACAATTTGTCTTTATTTGTTGTTGGTTTTATTAATGGGCCTGGTTTATGAGCCGATATAGAATGTCATATGTTATAAAAGTGGGCTTGGTTTTATAGCCCGTTCCCACCCCCTAAAAAAAATGTATCCCCTACTTGTCATTGTTATTTAATTGTAAATACTTTAGATTTAGTGGGAGATCAAGATTTGAAGATGGTGGGTCCAGCAGTACAATGAAGACTGAAGAAATGTAAATTGGAAGCATATGTAATAGGATTGCATTTGCATACTGAATATTACCTCGGATGGGACTAAGACCCGTGATTGGCAACCACGGGTCAATTAGAAATGGAATTCGATCCATCCTATTTAATTTGTGTTATTCTGATTGTATGCATGTTTAGACATAAATTGCGTGAATCCGGCCAATAGCATGCAATAAATTAAATATGATGAGAACAAATATCTTGTTATAAATAAAATCCCTCATTTTAAATATGATTTAACATTTATATCAAGATAAATAAAGGAAATTTAAATATTGTTTAAATGTTCCTACCTTCCATCAACGGTCAATGTATGTGTTGCTACCCGCGGATACGGTCGCGGCTCATATTATTGGGGGGGCCCGTCCGTCGGAAAGCTGTACATTGGATCGGACAAATGTTGCAGTTTGGGTGGAACTCCCATGGGATCGGCTCCTATTATTGGGGGATCCACATGGCGACCGTCCATCACAACTTACTATTGCATGGGTCATCTTGAACATGTCAACTTAAACGGCGTCATATTAGTGGGCCCTTATTGGACATTGAGGTAAATACATGGGGGTTTGCTTTGGAAGCATTTGGGCTCTACCTTTTGAGAAATTAGGGTTGGCTGGATATTATTCGGGACCATAAGTTTGTCGATTGGACTTCCATGTTCTACACTAAGGAAAAAGTTTACCGTTTTCACTAGAGGGTGGTGAAATCGTTTATAATAGTGGGACGTGAGATTCATAAAATTAAATTCAGCCTATTTTTTGTCTTAGTAAATTGTTAAACAATCATTGATTTATGTCTGTTTTCCTTTTCAGTATTTCATACCAATGAAATTCGCGAAAATCCTTTATTCTCGATCCTCGAACAAAACAAGCTGACTGGCGCCAACTATACGGAATGTGTTCCGGAAGTTGAAGATTGGTCTTAACTTCGGAGAAAATGCTCTACGTGTTAGAGAAAGCACTTCCGCAAGAAGCACCAGCTGACATAAGTCCGGAGGAATTGGCCAAACTTGATGCATGGTGTGACCATGTCATCAAGACCAAAATGCTATATGCAAAGCCTCGATTGTCTGATGATCTCCAGATGCGATTTGAGGACACGGTGAAATGCTGCTGACATTCACTCGCAACTCAAAGGAACTTTTTGGGCCTCAGTCGAGGGCTGAAAGGTTCCTCTACTGTTAAGGAGTTGATGACGTGCCGGCTGAGTGAAGGGAATTCGGTCCGTGATCCTGGAGGTACGAGTGATTTGGCTCATATCAGAAGTTAGCGAACCTTGATTTGGTGTTGGAGCATGAACTCTAATGTGGACTTGCTGCTTCTATCTCTTCCTTTCTTCATTTGATGGATTCGTGGATAAATTTTAATAGAAACAAGTTAGAGGCCACCCTTGAAGAGGAATAGTCACTATGCTCGTTACTTTTGAATCCACACATAAGAAGGATAAGCCAGCTTTCTTGGTGGGCTCCTCATCTTCTGCTAAGAAGGGCCAAGTATGAAGGGCAAGAAACGTTCTGCCCCACCCAAGAAAGTGGAACCCGAGGAAGAAGCAAAAGAACAAAGGCTTCAAACGATGGAAAATCCAAGGATGTTTGCCATTACTGCTAGAAGCCGGGTCATTGGAAAGCTGCAACTGCAAGGAGTATCTTGAGCAGTTGGGGAATGCAAAGGGTATGTTTCTATATCGAAATAAACATGTCACTTTAATTACAACTTATTGGGTATTGGATACCGGATGTGGATCTCACATTTGCAATGATTTGCAGGTTGATGACAAGAAAGTCGCAGGCTTAGAATGGGTGAGACCCAGCTGAGGCTCGGGAATGGTTCCAGAGTTGAAACGCTACGGCCATTGGAGATGGTTTGTTTGATTTTTGCAGAATGGTTTGTAATATTATTGTTGAGAGATGTTTTATTTGTGCCAGATTTAATTTAACAAACACACATTATTTCTATTTCTATGCTTGATAGAGATGGTTATTCTTGTAATTTTGTGAATGGATTTGCAATATTGATACAGATGAATGAATGTTTAATTGGAAAGGGACCACTTGACACGATCTATACAAATTTAAAACTAAAAGACGTTCCAGTGATAAATTGTATTGACAAACCGGCAACAACAAACAAAAGGAAAATCGATAGTCAAAACCCCGGCAAAACCTTTGGCACGCTAGACTAGGTCATATTTCCTCAAGGAGGATGAACAAGAGCTAGTGGGAGAGGAGGCATGTTTTGATATGTTGATTATTAACTTTCTACCTACTTGTGAATCCTGGCCTAAAAGGAAAAATGGACTAAATCTCCATTTTAAGGTGGAAAACTGAGCTTCGTCAAGGAATCTGTTGGATTTGATCCTATACAGATGTTTGTGGTCCATTTAGCGTAGGGACTCAACTTGGGCACACCTACTTCATTACCTTTACTGATGATTATTCAAGGTATGGAGAATTTATATTTTAATGAAATATAAGTCTGAAGCTTTTGAAAAGTTCAAAGAATTCAAGGCTGAAGTCAGAAAACCTAGCTAGGTAAAAGTATTAAGCACTTCTGATACGGATCGAGGTCGGAGAATACTTGAGTACCGAGTTTTTGGATCTATCTAAAAGAGAATGGGTTTCTCTCTTAGTGTGACTCCTCCTATGACACCACAGCTTACATGCGTGTATGCGGAGCGTCGTAATCGAAAACTCTTGTTGGACAGGGTTCGATCCATGATGAGCTTCACTGAGCTTCCACCTTCGTTATGGGGTATATGCGCTTGAAACGGCGGAAAAGTTGATAGAAATCCGTCCACACTACAGCAGATGGACCCAACCCCATACGATTTAAGGAATGGCAAAGCTCGTCTCAGTAATCATTATTGAGGTATTGGGGAAGTCCTGCTTACGAGAAGCGGACAGTGTGAGATGTATACGTTGGATAGTCGATCTAGCATCTGTTATTTTGTAGGGTATCCGAAGATTTCAATCGGCTATTATTTCTATTATCCTGCTGAAACACAAGAGTTTGTTTCTAGGAATGCCACCTTCTTGGAGACGGAAATTCATATTGGATAAGAACGGCGAGATGATGGAAACGGAGATATCGAGAAGAACCCGAAATACAAAATCCAACGATCCTACACCTCAGGAACCATTGCTGGGCCCGCCTGCACCTAGACTGTTCGAAAGGACTTCTAGACCTCCAGTTCGATTCAGGTCTTCTTCTTGCACGGGCTCAAGCTGAACCCGACATTGGATGTGATCCAGAAACTTCAAGGAAGCAATTTCTGATTGGATTCGAAATTATGGATGACGCTATGCAGTCAGGACTTGGATTCGAGTGCATACAAACCAAGTTGTGGTCTTTAGAAGATCCTCTCGATGGACTTGTACCAACAGGGAGTAAAAAGGATCTACAAGGAGAACGCATGGGCCTGACTTGGTAAGGTATAGATCCTACAAGGCGCGCTTGGTGGCGAACGGTTATACTCAAAGGCACGGCGTTGACAATGGACGAAACCTTTTCACCATGTTGCCATGTTTCAAGTCCATACCGATTCCTTATTGCCATAGCTGCATGGTATGGCACAACTGAGCTACTGGCAACTTAGGAGGCGTTAAGGGACTGCCAATTGTTCATGGAGACATTACAGTGGAAATCTATATGAAGCAGCCTGAGGTGTTCACAACATGGGAAGCGCGCATAAGGTATGCAAGCTTCAGCGATCAATTTATGGTCTACAACCAGCATCCGCAGATGGAACCAGCACTATGAGTGACACCAATCCATCTTTAGGTATCATCCCGTAAACCCGGATGCACCTTGTGTGTACCGAAAGTAGTTTACGGCTGCGGTGACATTTTCGTTCTTTATGTTGATGACATCCTACTCATAGGAATGATGTAGGGATGTTGCAGTCAACGAAGATATGGTTATCAGGTAGCTTTTCGAAGCGGATTTGGGTGAGGCATCCTACATTCTAGGGATTCAGATCTCTAGAGATCGATCTAAGCGCATGATAGGGGGGGTGGGGGCTCACTCAATATGTAATACTACATCGCGTACCATATTGCACGGATAACAATGGCTGGGTCTCGAGAGGACATCTACCCATGTGTCATGGAGTTTCTCTATCCAAGTCTATGTGTCCATAAGACTGATGCAGAGATAGAGAAAATGCCACAAGTACCATATGAGACAGCTCTAGGTTGTATCATGTATGGGATGATATCTACCAGGACCGGCTGTAGCATTTTCAATGAGTAGTCACGACGCTGATATCGATAATCATGTTCACATGCATAGGAAAGCCGTTGAAGGACATTCTTACGTACTTGCGAAGGACTAAGAATCTGTTCAGGTTTTCTGGCGGACGAGGCCTCAAATTGTGAAGGCAATACCGACTCTTGCTTCCAAAGAGCTGTGGCTGACTCGACTGTCAACCTCAGGTTTTGTGTTCATGCTCACTGGTGTGTGCTATGTCTAAGGCATCGTACCCCGACGGACACCACAGCGGATTCCACCACTGAGGCTGAATACATTCGCAGCAATCGTGCCTTCCTAAAGCGGACGTTTGGCTGCGGACGTTCGTCCATGAGTAGGGCGTCATTCCTATAGACTTTTGTAGGTCCAGACGGTGTACTGTGGAACCCTTGGAGGTGCCGTTTCTCACTCACCGGACCCAAGGTATCATCAAAGATCCACACCCCTTCAGCGGACACTAATACTACATAATCCGGGAGCTTGTGGAAAGAGGAGACATCATTGTCGAACGAGTGGCCTCTGCATGGAACAATATCGCTGATCCGGATACTAAGCCGATGCCAGGACCATTGTTTGACAAACACTCGCGAAGCAATGGGTCTACGTAGTATGACTAGTTGGCTATAGGGGGAAGTGGGAGATTGTAAGAGTGGGTGCCCAGTGAGCCAACTGTGTGGCTATGGGCTTTTGATGACGTTTGTATAAACAATCTTTTGTTTAATATTATTTACACTTTTATGGCAATGACTTTATATTACTTCATATTGATATATTGTGATATACTATTTGTTGTTTTGATAAAGACCTTGAATATACTATCGTGTATGTAAGATGTGGTAGCACATGGCGATGTCTATCATGACTACATCGTATAGTCACTGTATGTTCTAAAACGTTCCTAGTCGATTGAGCCGTCCGATTATAAGGATAAGGATCGCTCGAGTTTTGAGACTAGCATTAGTCGATGAGGTAGTACCACGTTTCATTGGTAGGGAAACATGGAGATGTTCGAAACGATGCCAATGGATATTCATAGGATGAATAGTCTAACTAAACTATCCGGACTTTCCAAGTGGTTATCAATTATCGAGTGGATAAAGTCCGCGGTTTTGGTTGTACACCATTAGTCCTTCCGACTTGAACACATAATGGAGACTCTATATGTTCGTACTGTGCTTTGTTCGTTTACCGACTCTGAGGGGGTCTGCGTCCATCACGGGTTGTCGAGATTGGGTACAGTTACGACAAATATCGGAGTCAATGCCATTGTTGTCAAGGATTCACCACATACTTGCGAGTGTGGCTCTTATGCGATAGAGGAGATAATTAGTGTGATAAATCTTTGGCCCAGAGTAATTGATGTGATTTATCGAAATGGTTTCTTTGTAGCACATGCTGATGTCACTAATTTGATCTTCAAGATGTATTGCATAGTTTATCGAATCTTGAGGGACTCTCGATATACCAATGGATGTTGATTCGATCGGGAAATATGGATGAAGGGACCGTAAGTACGCTAACCAAAATCTACTGGATCTTGTGGCCACTATCAGTGAAACCTAGGGAATCATGAGGGCGATGTTGCTAGGCGATTTACCATGATTCGTTGGGCAAGTCGGAAACTGTTGTTCCGAGACACAAAGGAGTTGTGATCCACGGCTAGCTGTTATCCCTGAACCATTGAGGGTCACACAGTGTACTGGAGTTATAATTCGTTGAGATCGTTAAATTGAAACGAGTTAAAATTTAATGAACTAAGGATTTGGACTTCTTAAATAAGGAGTAAGGGAGTAGGATTTCCTCCAATGACCTAGGGATGGATTTTTGGAAACCAAGAATTCGGATTCAGGTGGAAATATTATTTTGACTTTAAAACGTAGAGAAATGGTTTCTGTGCAACATTGGTGAAATCGTATCATCAACTCGGATTCACGATGAATTTTATATTACTTTCTGAACGAGCGGGGTTTGCTTTTCGGGCCCCAGCTTTATGACTAATGGGCCCTAAGGTGTTCGTGGCCTGCATTATCAATAAGTTATTTCTGTACAGAAATTACACACAACAGGTCATCATTTTAGAGACAGAAACAAAATCGAAACCCTACTTCTCTCAAAGAATTTTCGGCCGTCCCCTTCCGGATCTGCTGGAGAAACATTCGGTTCTGTTGATTTTGAATCGCAGTATGGCTAACTGAATCAAACATCGTGTATTCTCTTCGCAGAACGAAAACTTCTGATAGCGTTTCTAGTGCCATCTATCAGAGGGATTAAACCTCTGTTCGTGGACCTGATTGAAGCCGTTCACAGGTTCCAGGGAGAGACACCAAGCGCAGAATTGTTCTGTTGGTGTCCAATAATCTCGTTGCGAGATTTGAGGTAAAATTTATATAATTGTTATTTAAATTTTACACACACGTAATTCAATTGATGAACGGTTGATACCCAGACCATGGAAACGTTCCATGAAAAATTTTTAAACTTCCGCTAGGCACGCGGTTCACAATCGTAATTGGTCTGGGAACTCGCCAGTTTTCCAACACTAAGGATTAGGATATATTTCTCAAACATTGATCCCGACCTGCAAACAATGTTTGACTTTCACTTTAGGAATGACTTTGGTCAGCATTATCAGTTGGATTCTCTTCAGTGGCTATCTGTTCTCCATTCGAACTTTTCCATGCTAACCAAATCTCTAACACAATGTCAACCTTATATCCCTGTGGCTTATGTTCTCTCATGGTGCATCGGGTTCTTTGTTACGTGCAGAGCATTTTGACCTATCAGAGAAGAGTTTGGACATCCACCTTGTGTTCCAGTTCGTAGCCCAGCCAAAATACCCTATACCACACACAAATTCCTTCCTTTGCAAGTTTGTGATTGCAACATATTTCTGCTTTTTTTTTTCAGTGGTTTGAACCGGGCCACTCTCGGTTGCACGTTTGCTTTCCAACTGATGGTATTTCCAATATATGTGAAAATATATGCTAGTTGTTTGATCTTCGTTTATCATAGATCCACAAGAATAATCTGCATCCCATATATCCTATGAGTCCTTCTCGTTGCCATATTTGTTTGCCATAGATCACACTTGTCTTCAAAGTGGAAATATTAAGATATCTCAAGACCCACTTTTTTCGCTCCCAGTGCCTCCTTTACCTGGTCTACTCATGAATCTACTCACCAGGAATGTAGCATATGCCAACTCAGGTCTTGTACATACCATGGCATTACATTAGGCTACCAGTGGCATTGGCATAAGGCCCACATTCTTCATGGCAGACTCTTCATATAGTGGTGTTTTTTACAGGGCTCCCTGTTCAATAGATAACTTGAAAAGAGCAGCACAAAGGTGTTGTAATAATATTGGAATTCATCATTCCTCAAAACTTGGTATAATCCTTCTTAAGGATAATCTTGCTGGTGGTTGGAATAAGATACCTTTAAATCTATCTCATTTCGTAATCTGCATCCCAAGAATCTTTTGAGTGGGGACCGAGATCTTTCCAATTTCAAACTCATCTCCCTTTGAGTTTTATCTTTTCAATTCCACACAATTTATCCATGCTTTTGGCATGCCATCAGATAATCCATCAACATAGCAGCCGAACTATGATGGTATACCCCTCTGAAGTCCTTTTGTGGATAAACATGGCTGTCATCATCACTTTTCTTGATACAAATGATCAGCGTCATAAAACTATTCAAAACCGTCTATACCATTGTCTTGATGCACTGCTTCCAACCATATCAGGATTTTTTAGAGCAGACAAAACTTTGATTCATGCCCTAGAACTTCTTAAATCCCTCTGGTTTGTCTCATATAAATCGTTTCATTCCAGGTATATGTAAGAAAGCTGTTCTTACATCCATCTGTTCCAGTTCCAAATCTTGGTCTGTGCTGTCTACCGCCCACAATAAAATCCTAATTGATGTATGTTATACCACTGGAGAGAATACTTCATTAACCACAATGCCCTCCCAATGCTCATTTGAGTGAAGTTCTTTTGCCACAAATCTTGCCTTGAACCTCTGTGGTTCAACTCCTGGACTCCTTCCTTTATTTTGTTAAATCCATTTGCTTACGATTAGTTTTCTGCCCTTTGGAAGCTCCACCAATTCCATGTATTATTCTTTTCAAGGGAATGCTATTATCTTTCAAGCATCGCTTTTTCATTTACAATTTATGCTTGATGTTTATAGTTCTATATAAGCACTTGGTTCTTCACTGCTGACGGTTTCCGGGGACAACACACTCAAACAGCCTATGCTATTAGATCAACATCTCCATATTTAGCAGGAGGTTTAATTTCTTCTGGGACCCTGTCTTCTTGTCGATGATAATCTGTAAAGTCATTCACCTTGTAATGAAGGGAGTGATTTCTTGTATTTCTGGATGTGTATCCTTTTGTGACTCCACCACAATGTGATCATCATAGTCAGAATTCCTTATCTTTGTTATGCACATTCTGCGCTGATGTTTGCCTGAGTACACTATCCTCTTCCAAAAGGTCAATGGCTCCCTGCTTATCATCAGCTTTTCCAATTCCATTTTCATAGAGCCCAACTCTATAACTTTTAACTCCCTCTGGATATCCAAGGAAAATGGACTTCTTAGCTCTTGGTTGCAGCTTTCCATCATTAGTGTGTATATAAGCAGTACATCCAACTACTCTTAGTGTTTCATAATTACCTAGCTTTCCAGACCAACCTTCGATTGGTGTTTTGAAGTTTAGAGCCACAGATGGACATTTGTTAATAAGGTCGCATGTTGTGGCTGCTGCTTCACCCCAGAAATTAACTAACTGATAGTTTAGCATTTGAGAGCATGCATCTAACTCTTTCCAGCAAGGTTCGATTCATTCTCTCAGCAAGTCCATTTTGCTAAGGAATATGTCTTGCTGTCAAGTGTCTTGCTATGCCATTCTTCTTACACAGTTCATCAAACTCATTATTCAAATACTCCAATCCATTGTCTATTCTCAATATTTTGATCTTTCTTCCTGTCTGGTTTTCGATCAGTGATTTCAATCAATGAATTTCTTCAGGGCTTCATTTTTATGCTTCATTGTATTCAACCATACTCTCCTTGAGTAGTCATCAATGAAGGTGATAAAATATCTAGATCCTTATGTGTTTTGATTCATTGTTGGCCCCCATACATCAGAATGTATGTAGTCCAAAGTATTCTTGGTTGTATGTTCAGCTCTATTAAATTTGACTCTTGTTTGCTTTCCCAGAACACAATGCTCACAGAAATCCATTTTGCTGATTTGATCCTTTACCAAAAGCACCTTGTTTGTGAAGTTCAATGAGTCTCCTTTCACTTATATGTCTCATCCTGGCATGCCATAACTTGGTTTTATCCATGTAATATGGGCATTCAAAACAGTAGGGTCATTGTGTGATCCTCCTTGCAAGATATATAAACCATTGCGTCTTATTCCTTTCATCACAACCATTACTCCTTTAGTAACAGTAAGGACGCCATCCTTAGCTTTAAACTCATAGCCCGATTGATCTAGCATTCCAAGTGATATCAAGTTCCTTTTCAATCGTTGGAAACAAATCTAACTTCTGACAGAGTTCTTGTTGTTCCATTATTCATTTTGAGCTTGATGGATCCAATGCCTTCAATCATGCAAGCTACATTGTTTCCCATAAGGACATTTCCTTCATCAACCTTATCGAAATCCCTGAACCAATGCCTGCAAGGAGTCATATGAAAAGAGCAGCCTGAGTCTAAGATCCAATCCAGTTCACATTTATCAACTGTGACCATAAAAACATCTGCACTTTCATAGCCATCTTGTGCTATAGTTGCATCTCCTGAACTAGATTCCTTTTCTGCTTGTTTTCTTTTTCTTTCTAGGCAATCCTTAATGAAGTGTCCTTCCTTATGACATGAGTAACACTTCCTCACAAACTTCTGTCTGGATTTTGATCTGGATTTGCCTCTATATTTTGTTTCTCTCTTTTTTGATCTTCCTCTTGCATAGAGTCATTCACTGTGATCATCATTTCCATTTCTTGATTTCTTATTTAACTCCTTAGACATTAGAGCAGCATGTACTTCTTCAAGTGACAAAGATTCTTTACCATAGATCATGGTATCTTTTAGATTCTCATAAGTATCCGAAAGGGATCTCAATAATATTAGTGCTTGATCTTCATCTTCTACTTTAATCTCTATGTTCTCAAGATCCAAGATGATCTTATTGAAATCATCAACATGATCTTCAATCGATTTTCCAGTAGAAATCTTGAAGGTATACAGTTTCTGCTTGAGAAAAAGTCTGTTAGCTAGGAGACTTTGTCATATTACTAGTGCTCAAGCTTTAACCAAACCGCAGCAGCCGATCCCTCCTTGGATACTTCTCGCAAGACTCTGTCTCCAAGGCTCAAAATTATGGCACTATGTGCCTTCGCAAGGATGTCTTTCTTGTCCATACCCCTGACCTTAACTGGGACATTTTCTTCTTCAAGCAAAGCATCATCGAGGCCATTCTGAACCAACAAAGCTCTCATCTTCAATCGCCACAACCCAAAATCATTTTTGCCCGTGAATTTCTCGATATCAAAACGTGTAGTCGTCATTGAACCTAAGCTCTTGATACCAATTTGTTGAAGTAATCTTGATAATATATAGTGAAACTAACAAGATTCCAGCTCCTTGGATATATCATGAACACGATTCGAAAACAAAATCGGCAATCGAATAACATGAAATCAAAGAAAATTGACACGATGATTTATAGTGGTTCGGATATGACTTATCCTACATCCACTTTGGCATAAAGCTCTTTCACTTTAATCAATCACAAAGTGTATCAAAGGATTACAAAGCATCGGCTTTAATCTTCAATGCTTATCCGACCAAGAACATGAAGAGAAAATCAAGAAATACAATCACAAAGATTGATACAATCACCCACTATGCAATCGAAGACTTCCCACCCCTTCAAGGAGAATTAATCCAGATCAGAACAAGAAGAATTCTGCAGCTTTCGTAATATCTGTATATTAATGCTTCAGTCTTCTTTTCTTCTTATGCAAGTCTCATTGAAGCATCGGTTAGAGTTAGTTGAAGAAGTTGAGAGGGTACTGATCTCCTGCATCTTATTCTTGCATGGTATTGTGCACTTCCTTGATCCTTCATTCCCATTGGTCATAATAGCTAGATAAGAAAGCCAACATTACAGAATGAAATCAAGGCCAAGTCTTTTGATTCAAATACTCCGATAGAGGAGCTTCTCAACATTTTTCCAACTCCCCATGGTCTAACAACAAATGATTGAGAGAGATTGTGTAACTACTGGAAATCTATCGAGGTATTCATATTTATATGTCATATTTCTTATTTTTCTCAATGTGCCTATTTTATCCTATCCAATTTTATGTAAAAAAATTTTTTCCAAGATATTTCAAAAATTAATCGAGAATATACAAATAAGAAAAAAGGATCTCATGCACAAGGACGCACAAATATACCATCTTTGGAGGACAACGTAAGTATCAAATTTAATTTTTTTTCTACATATTTTTAATATGTAACTAAAAATTCAATAATTTTTTTTGTTCATGAACATGTTTATATTGTTGTATTTGGTGTTACGTATGTGTTACGCCTTAAACGCATACAAATCTTTTAAATAAGATTAATGTTTTTCATGAGATAACTTATCTTGTTTTGATAATTACAAAACTAGGTTATTATTTCTAATCGTTTAAAGTGAGACTTTGCAGATTAGATTATTATAAACATTATTATGAAAAAGAACATTGCGAAAATTATTGAGCATGTTTGAGACATGCAATTTCGATTTGCACCAGTCATATTAAAGTTTAGGATGCTCAAAAGCTACGGTCCAAAATTCAAGTCAATCCAAAGGACGGATTTGGAGTTATGAATTTTTTACAAGTGCCGCGCAGAATTAGAAGCAAAAATACGACGAAGTAACATCAGAAAAATACTGGAATCTTTTGAGAATTCCAAATCCGATCTCTACATTCACAATAAAATTCAGGATGTTTTAAAGCTACTGTTCAAATTTCAAGTCGATCCGACGGACGGATTATGAGATATGAATTATTGAAGTTTGCTCGCGCAGTCTGAATTATGGCGAACGGACGCAACGAACCTAGGAACGGATGCAACGTTCCTTGTCAAGAACACGATCGAATTTTTAAGGAAAAAAGTGATCCGACAAAAGCCGCAATGCTCCGAACGGACGCAACAAACCTACGAACGGACGCAACGTTAGTCACCAATGTCGGAAGAATTTAATGTGCGCCGAACGGATGCAACGATGGCCCGAACGGACGCAACGAACCTGCCCGAATTTTCAGTATAAATACATGCCATTTGAAGTCATTTGAACTCACCAATTCACTCTCATCTCTCTTTGCAAGCAAGATCCTCTCCTTCAAAAGTTCAAGAAATATTTGTGTGTTATATTCAAAATCGAGGGTTGTTTGTATAAGTTCATTCGTGAGTTGGTTGCTCGGTTGTTGTAAACACTTGTGTGTGAAGCCAAGTGTATTATACGAGTGTTGTGGCTATCCTTGGAGCCCTTAAGGCCAAGTGTTGAGTTGTATCAGCGCGGTGATTGTGTTGAGTTGTTACGGACGATCCTTGGAGCCATCAAGGCCAAGACGTTGAAGTGTAGTGGATCCTTGTTTAATCGATCTTAACCAAGAAGGGGAGACGTAGACGATTTATCGTCGAACTTCCATAAACATCTCTTATCCCTTTTACTGCTTTATCTACATTACGCATTTATTTACCGCACTTATTATTAATTGCTTTAAGTCTTCCGCTTGCGTACTAGCATAATTGCTTTAAATTGCTAAAGTTGCCAATAGAACCTAAATCCCCCCCCCATTAGGTTCTAACAAGTGGTATCAAAGCCACCTTTTTTACAAAATATTTTCAAAAAGACTCTATGGCAAATCTAGCTGGCGATTATGCTCAAGGGCAATCAACCAATCGTCCTCCTCTTTTCAACGGCA
Organism: Henckelia pumila; assembly: GCF_033568475.1. NCBI lineage: Eukaryota > Viridiplantae > Streptophyta > Magnoliopsida > Lamiales > Gesneriaceae > Henckelia > Henckelia pumila. The sequence continues at coordinate 93,525,484 of NC_133122.1, forward strand.
TAAACTACGGATATTGGAAAAATGGAATGTCCCTATATATCCAATCCGTAGACTATGACCTTTGGAAGGTAACTGTGAAAGGTCCCTACATACCTACGAAAGAGGTTGAGGGAGTCAAAATTCCAAAGGGAATGTACGACTTTTCAAAGGAGGATATGAAATTGATATCTCAAAATGCTAAAGCTATGAATATTCTTCATTGTTCCTTAAATATGAACGAGTACAACCGGATCTCGATGTGCTCATCCGCAAAAGATATTTGGGACAAATTGGAGATATGCCACGAAGGAACCAATCAAGTCAAGGAGACAAAGATCGATCTACTTCAACTCAAATACGAGACATTTGAGATGGAGGTCGTGAGGATGTTGATACCATGTTCCGAAGGCTCTCTCAAATCATCAATGAGCTAGCCAACTTGGAGAACAATATCCAACCAAGCAAGTGTGGAGGAGAGCTCTACGCGCCTTACCCAAGGAGTGGGAAGCAAAGAGGACGGACCATCATAGAATCCAACAAAGGCGACACCGCTTCCTATGACCTTTATCAACTCCATGGGACTCTAAAATCCATGAGTTGGAAATGTCTACAAGGAAGGAAATAAAGAAAGAAGATATCAAGGTAAAGGGGATTGCTCTATCTAGTCAATCCAAAGAAGAATATGAAGATGATGATATGGCTGTAGCATCTAGAATTTCATAATTTAAATTCCATGCCTAAATAGTTTTTAATAATAATGATTTTAATTGCTTGGAATTAATTGCTTAATTTTTCTTTAAAGTTTAAGTGCTCAAATATTTTAAGTTCTATATTATTGAAATTTTTGAAACAGTGGCTTCCGGTTCGGCGTATGGCGATGGTGGATTTTTGGCGGTAGATTCCAGAATTTTCTATTTTTGAAAGTTTTGTAGGGAGGTAAGAGGAAAATTAGATGAGAATTCAAAATTTAGAAGTTTCCGGGTGTCAGAAAATCATTTTCTTTAGTATTGCAATATTGTGCTTATTCTTTGACTTTTTCGAAAATTAGAATTTTCATAAACCCGGATTAGTAAAATCCAATTTAATATTTTTGATTAGGGGTTTTTAAACTTAGGAATTTATTAGTGTAAGTAGTAGGAAAAGTTGTTACTATAAGTTGTACTTTTAAAAGCAACACTTACACATACTTTTAAAATACACTTACACACTACACACTTCAATTATTTTTAAACACAATAAATCATTTATTTGGAAACCGTAGCCTCCCCCTCCATTCTCTCATTCCCTCCATTTGCTCATTTTCCATCAGCTACCCCCTCCTCCAAGCTCCAGCCGCCACCGTCGCCTCCTGCCGTCGCCGGAAGGTCACCTAGAGAGGTTCTTCTAGGTGTTAGTCCAAGATTTTCCAGCCCCTTCTCCCCTCTTTCATTTCGGTTTTGTGGGTGAAGCTAGCTAAGGCAAGTGTAGACTTTTCTTGGGCTCTCATTCAAGCTAGTTATACTCTTGTTCTTATTCCCTTTAATATTTTCAAAATGCTTGTTAATGTATGAATATAGGTTTCAAAATTTTGACACTTTTCAGTAGGGTTCTTGGGGGATTTTCGAAATTTGGAAGTGCTATAAGTTTTAAGGAGTTGCATTATGTATTGTAATGGAAAGAATGGGGTGTTTTGATTTCATATATGATTTCATTACTGTTCCGGGGGAGGGGAGGTAGTAACCCTGGTCTGGTCATGCCTTGGACTGGTCCTAGGTCAAGTACTTGATGTTGTGGTCACGTCGGTATAAAATGGGCTTGTTTTGTTGGAAAACGGCGATCAGATCAATCAGAATTGATACCCGGTGCAGTGGAAGTTTAAAAATTTTATATGGAACGATTCCATAATGGGTATCAAAACTTTACGATTAAATTTTGTGTGTAAAAATTAAATAACAATTATAAATTTTTACCTCCAATCTCGAATCGAGATTCTGGACACCAACAGATTACTCTGCTCTTGTTGTATATCCCTGGAACTGATGGACGAACTGTTCTTCAATCAGGTCCACGAACAGAGATTTAATCCCTCTGATAGATTGCACTAGAAAATCTATCAGAAGTTTCTACGGAGAGATTAACGAATATGATCCGTTAAACCAGACTGTAATTCAAAATTCACAGGCTGGATTTTTCCCGAGCAGAGGGGAGGGGGGCGGCCACTTCAGAGAAAACAAGGCTAGGGTTTTCAAAAATATTTTGTGACTCTGTTGTCTAATTTCTGTACTGCTATAACTTATTTATAATGTGGGCTGCTAACAGCTTAGGGCCCATTAGTCATAAGTTCAAGCCTGACAAGCAAAGCCCGCATGTTCAGAAATTAATATAAAATTCATCGTGACTCTGATTGATAAACCGATTTTACCAATGTTCACAGAAACCATTTATGAAACCTTTTAAAGTCAAGATAAATTTTTCTGAATCCGAATTCAGTGTTTTCCAAAAATGCCCATCCCTATGTCATTTTAGGAAATCTTACTCCTTACTCTTAAATAAGAAGTCCCACTTCTTTGTTCATAAAATTTAACTCTTTAAATTTAACTATCTCAACGGGGATTAAAAATCCATTACTCTGTGTGACCCTCAATGGTTCAGGGATACAGCTAGCCGTGGGCTCACAACTCCTTGTGACTCGGAACAACAATTTTCGACTTGCCCAACGAATCATGGTAAGAGCGCCTAGCAACATCGCCCCATGATTCCCTAGGTATCACTGATAGTGCCTGCAAGAACCAATAGATTTTGGTTAGCATACAGTATGGTCCCTTCATCCATATATCCCGATCGAATCAACAACCATTGGTAAATCGAGAGTCGTTCGAGATTCGAAACTATGCAATGCATCTTGAAGATCAAATAGTGACATCGCATGTGTTACTAAGAAACCATTTCTTAAAACACATCATGTATTCTGGCCAGAGATTCGTCACACTAATATCTCCTCAGATTGCATAGGATATCCACACTCGCAAGTATGTGGTGAATCCTTGACAACAAAGCATCGACTCCTATATGTGTTGTAACTGTACCCAATCCCGACACCTGATGACCCCAATAGAGTCGGTAAACGAGTCAAAGCACAGTACTAGCATATAGAGTCTCAATGATGTTTCAAGTAGTAAGGACTAATGGTGTACAACCAAAACCGCGGACTTTATCCACTCGATAAGTGATAACCACTTGGAAAGTCCGAATAGGGTAGTTCGATCATTCATCGTATGAATATCCATTTGCATGATTCGAACATCTCTATGTTCCTTACCAATGAAACGTGGTACTCTGCATCGCAAATGCTAGTCTCAAACTCGAGCGATCCTTATCCTTATTATCGGACGGCTCAATCGACTAGGAAACTGTTTAGAATATACAGTGACTATAAGATGTGTTTCATGAGAGTCATTCCAATGTACTACCACATCTTACATACACTATAAATATTCAAGGTCTTTATCAAAACACAATAGTATATCACAATATAACAATATGAAGAAAGATAAAGTCATTGCCATTAATAAAAGTATAAATTATATTAAAACAAAAGATTGTTTATACAAAGAGTCATCAAAGCTCTTAGCCACAAGTTGGCTCACCGGGCACCTACTCTTTCAATCTCCCACTTGCCCTAAAGCCAACTAGTCATACTACGTAGACCCATTGCTTCGCGATGTTTGTCAAATAATGGTCCTGGCAAGGGCTTAGTAAGTGGATCAGCCATATTGTCTGCAGAGGCCACTCTTTCGACAGTGATGTCTCCTCCTTCCACAATCTCCCGGATGATGTGGTATTTCCTCAGTACGTGTTTTGATCTTTGATGAGACCTTGGTTCCTTTGCCTGAGCAACGGCACCCGTGTTGTCACAGTACACCGGGACTGGACCAACAACTTCAGGAATGACGCCCAACTCTTGGACGAAATTCCTCATCCAAACGGCCTCTTTAGCAGCAGATGATGCTGCAATGTATTCTACCTCAGTGGTGGAATCCGCTGTGGTGTCCTGCTTGGAACTCTTCCAAGAGACAGCACCGCCATTGAGCATGAACACAAATCCAGAGGTTGAATTCGAGTCATCCACGTCACTTTGGAAGCTAGAGTCGGTATAGCTTTCCAATTTTAGTTCTCTTCCTCCATATACCATGAACATATTCTTAGTCCTTCGTAAGTACTTAAGAATGTCCTTCACGGCTTTCGAATGTATTTGACCGGGATTAGCTTGATATCTGCTCGTGACACTCAGAGCAAATGCTACATCCGGTCTGGTAGATATCATCCCATACATGATACTACCAATGGCTGACGCATATGGTACATGTGTCATTTTCTCTATCTCTTCATCAGTCTTGGGACACATAGACTTGGATAGAGAAACTCCATGACACATAGGTAGATGTCCTCTCTTGGACCCATCCATTGAAAACCGTTTCAATATGGTGTCGATGTAGGTTGCTTGAGTGAGTTCTATCATTCTCTTAGATCTATCTCTATAGATCTGTATCCCTAGAATATAGGATGCCTCACCCAAATCCTTCATCTAGAATCTACCTGATAACCATATCTTTGTTGACTGCAACATCCCTACATCATTCCCAATGAGTAGGATGTCATCAACATAAAGTACTAAGAATGTCACAGCATCCTTAACTACTTTCTTGTACACGCATGGTTCCTACGGGTTCTTGATGAAACCAAAATCCTTTATTGTTTCATCAAATTTCTGGTTCCAACTTCTTGATGCTTGTTTTAGACCATAGATTGATCTCTGAAGCTTGCATACCCTTATGCTCGCTTCCCATGGATGTGTATCCCTCAGGCTGCGTCATATAGATCTCTTCCTTAATGTTTCCATTAAGAAATGCAGTCTTCACATCCATTTGCCATATCTCATAGTCATACCAAGCAGCTATGGCAATAAGGATTCTTATGGACCTTGAACATTGCAACTGGTGAAAAGGTTTCATCATAGTCAAATCCTTGTCTTTGAGTATAACCTTTCACCACCAATCGCGCCTTGTAGGTCAATACCTTACCATCAGGCCCAAGCTTTCTCTTTGTAGATCCATTTACACCTATTGGAACAATTCCATCGGGAGGATCTACTAAAGACCCAAACTTGGTTTGTATGCATCGAATCTATTTCCGACTGCATAGCTTCAAGTCATAAATTTGAATCCGCATCAGAAATTGCTTCCTTGAAGTTTCTTGGATCACATCCAACATCGGGTTCATCTTGATCCCCTTCAAGAAGAAGACCATATCGAATAGGAGGTCTAGAAGTCCTCTCGGATCTTCTAGGTATAGGCGTGTCCATCAATGGTTCCTGAGGTGTAGGATCATTTTTTTGTATTTCGGGTTTCTTCTCGAATTTCTTCGAGTTCCATCATCTCGCCTTTCTTATCCAATAAAAACTCCTTCTCCAAGAAGGTGGCATTCCTTGAAACAAACACCTTTGTTTCAGCAGGATGATAGAAATAATATCCGATTGAATTCTTCGGATACCCTACAAAATAACATAAGCTGGATCGACTATCCAACTTATCTCCCACTGTCTGCTTCACGTAAGCAGGACATCCCCAAATCCTCAAGTACGAATACTTAGGAGCTTTGCCATTCCATAACTCGTATGGTGTTTTGTCCACTGCTTTGGTGTGGACGTTGTTCAACAACAACACCGCCGTTTCAAGCGCATAGCCCCAAAACGAAGGTGGAAGCTCAGTGAAGCTCATCATGGATCGAACCATGTCCAACAAAGTTCGATTACGACGCTCCGATACACCATTTAGCTGATGTGTCATAGGAGGAGTCCACTGAGAGAGAATCCCATTCTCTTTCAGATAGTCCAAAAACTCGGTACTTAAGTATTCTCCACCTCGATCCGATCGAAGTGCTTTAATACTTTTACCTAGCTTGTTTTTTACTTCAGCCTTGAATTCTTTGAACTTTTCAAATGCTTCAGACTTATATTTCATTAAATATAAATACCCATACCTAGAATAATCATCAGTAAAGGTAATGAAGTAGGTGTGGCCATATTGAGTACCAATTCTAAATGGACCACAAACATCTGTATGGATCAAATCTAACAGATTTTGACTATGCTCAGGTTTTCCCTTAAAAGGAGATTTAGTCATTTTTCCTTTCAGGCAAGACTCACAAGTAGGTAGAGAGTTAATATCAGACATATCAAACATGCCCTCTCCCACTAGCTTGTTCATCCTCCTTGAGGAAATATGACCTAGCCTAGCATGCCAAAGGTTTACCGGGTTTTGACTATCGATTTTTCTTTTGTTTGTTGTTACCGGTTTATCAACATAATTTATTGGAACGTCTTTTAATTTTAAGTTATATAGATCGTTTTCAAGTTGTCCATTTCCAATCAAACATTCATTCTTGTAAATATTGCAAATCCCATTCACAAAATTGCAAGAATAACCATCTCTATCAAGCATAGAAACAGAAATAATGTTTTTAATCAAATCTGGAACAAATAAAACATCTCTCAAAAGTAACTTAAAACCGTTCTGCAAAATTAAATAAAAATCTCCCATAGCTTTAGCTTCAACTCTAGAACCATTTCCGAGTCTCAGCTGGGTCTCAACTCATTCTAAGTCTGCGACTTCTTGTCATCACCTGCAAATTATTGCAAATGTGAGATCCACATCCGGTATCCAATTACCCAAGAAGTAGTATTAAGTGAAACATTTATTTCAATATAGAAACATACCCTTCGCAGTTCGCAACTGCTCTAGATATTCCTTGCAGTTACGTTTCCAATGACCGGGGCTTCTTGCAGTATTGGCAAACATCTTTGGACTTTTCCATGTTTGAAGCCTTTGTCTTGTACTTCTTCTCGGGTTCGGTTTTCTTGGGTGGGGCAGAACGTTTCTTACCCTTTGTACCTTGGCCCCTTCTTAGCAGAAGAAGAGGAGACCACCAAGAAAGCCGGTTTATCCTTCTTTAAAGTGGATTCATATGTTACAAGCATATTGACCATCTCTTCAAGGGAGGCCTCTATCTTGTTCATATTGAAATTCACCACAAATCCGTCAAACGAAGAAGGAAGAGATAGAAGTAATAAGTCCACGGTTGAGTTCATGCTCCCAACACCAAATCAAGCGTTACCAACTTCTGTATGAAGCCAAATCACTCGTACCCCATGATCACGGACCGAAGTCCCTTCACGCATGCGACACGTCATTAGCTCATTTTACAGTAGCGAACCTTTCAGCTCTCCGATTGAGCCCCAAAAAATTCCTTGAGTTGTACGTGAATGTCAGCAGCATTCACGGTATCCTCAAATCGCCTCTGGAGTTCATCAGACATCGAGGCTTGCATATAGCATTTGGCATTGATATCATGGTCCCACCATTTATCAAGTTTGGCCAACTCTTCCGGACTTATGTCAGCTGGTGCTTCCTTCGGAGGAGATTTCTCTAACACGTAGAGCATCTTCTCCGAGGTCAAGACAATCTTCAACTTACGGAACCATTCCGTATAGTTTGCGCCAGTCAGTTTTTATTTTGTTCGAGGATAGAGAAAAGTGGATTACGCGAATTCATCTTTATGAAATACTGAAATGAAAACAGACAATTATCAGTGATTGTTTAATTAATTTACTAAGACATAAAATAGGCAAAATTTATTTTATGAATCTCAATCCCACTATTTTAACGATTTCACTACCCTCTAGTGAAAACGGAAAACATTTTCCTTAGTGAGAACATGGAGTCCAATTGACAAACTTTGGTCCCGAATAATATCAGCCAACCATAATTTTCAAAAGGTAGAGCCCAATTGCTTCCAAAGCAACCTCAATATTTTTTACCTCATGTCCAATAAGGGCCCAATAATATGACGCCGTTTATTGTGACATGTCAAGATGACCCATCAATATTAAGTTGTGATGGACGGTCGTCATGTGGATCCTCCAATAATATGAGCCGATCTCATGGGAGTTCCACCCAACTTACAACATGTGTCGATCCAATGTACAGCTTTCCGACGAACGGGCCCCCCCAATAATATGAGCCAGACCATATCCGCGGGTAGCATCTCATACATGATCGTTGATGGAAGGTAGGAACATTTAAACAATATTTAAATTTCCTTTATTTATCTTGATATCAATTTTAAATCATATTTAAAATGAGGGATTTTAATTTTGAAAATTTGTCTCATCATTTTAAAATTTGTATGCTTGCCGGATTCATACAATTATGTCTAAAACATGCATACAACTATAATATCATATATTATATAGGATGATCGATTCCATTTCTAATCGACCCGTGGTTGCCAATCACGAGTCTAAGTCCAATCTTAGGTAATATGCAGGTATGCAATGCAATCCTATTACATTGAGCTTCCAATTTACATTTCTTCAGTCTTTATTGTCTGCTGGGCCCACCTCCATCTTCAAATCTTCATCTCCCACTAAGTCTAATGTATTTACAATAAATAACCATGACAAGTAGGGGATACATTTCAAGGGGTGGGAACGGGCCATAAACCAGGCCCACTTTTATTACATATGACAATTCATATTGGGCCATAAACCAGGCCCATTAATAAATCCAACAACAATAAAAACAAATGTAAATTCCTAACATACACCTACAAAATTGGTCATGGCAATCGATCATCCTTATCCAATAATATTTAATTCAAAATTAATTTATTGGATAACATGCAATGGCAATTTAAATTAAAAGGATAAAATCATATTCCATATATAAAATCTTATTTTACATACAAAATCATATTTTATCTTTTTATCAAATAAAATCATATTTTACATATAAAATCCAATTTTATACATAAAATCATATTTTACTCAATATTTCCATAAGATCATATCTTATCATCAATTGTACCAAAAATAATTAATTTCATAAAATCTGATTTAACGGATAAAATCTAATAAATTTTCCAAAAATTCAAATTTATCCAAAAATCAATTTTAAAATTTTCGGACTCGAACAATTCGATCCGACGCCTCGTGGGACCAATCAAAAACAATTTTCGATCGGACCAAAAATAGAATTTTAACATATTAAAATTTTAATTTTAAAATTAAAAATTAATTTTCGCGGGCCGCCCGGGACGCTCCCGGGCTGCCCCTAGGGCAGCGATCCAATCGCTGCCTGTGTTTTGCCTGAAAAAATTTTTATTTTAAAAAAAAATTTATTTTGTTTCAAAAACCGAGGCTAAAAATTTTTGTACAATCGATTAATTTAATCGCTTGATCTGAGCAACCTGGCTCTGATACCACTGTTGGAAAACGACGATCAGATCAATCAGAATTGATACCCGGTGCAGCGGAAGTTTAAAAATTTTATATGAAACGATTCCATAATGGGTATCAAAACTTTACGATTAAATTGTGTGTGTAAAAATTAAATAACAATTATAAATTTTTACCTCCAATCTCGAATCGAGATTCTGGACACCAACAGATTACTCTGCTCTTGTTGTATATCCCTGGAACTGATGGACGAACTGTTCTTCAATCAGGTCCACGAACAGAGATTTAATCCCTCTGATAGATTGCACTAAAAAATCTATCAGAAGTTTCTACGAAGAGAATTAACGAATTTGATCCGTTAAACCAGACTGTAATTCAAAATTCACAGGCTGGATTTTTCCCGAGCAGAGGGGAGGGGGGCGGCCACTTCAGAGAAAACAAGGCTAGGGTTTTCAAAAATATTTTGTGACCTCTGTTGTCTAATTTCTGTACTGCAATAACTTATTTATAATGTGGGCTGCTAACAGCTTAGAGTCCATTAGTCATAAGTTCAAGCATGACAAGCAAAGCCCGCATGTTCAGAAATTAATATAAAATTCATCGTGACTCTGATTGATAAACCGATTTTACCAATGTTCACAGAAACCATTTCTGCACCTTTTAAAGTCAAGATAAATTTTTTTGAATCCGAATTCAGTGATTTCCAAAAATGCCCATCTCTATGTCATTTTAGGAAATCTTACTCCTCTACTCTTAAATAAGAAGTCCCACTTCTTTGTTCATTAAATTTAACTCTTTAAATTTAACTATCTCAACGGGGATTAAAAATCCATTACTCTGTGTGACCCTCAATGGTTCAGGGATACAGCTAGCCGTGGGCTCACAACTCCTTGTGACTCGGAACAACAATTTTCGACTTGCCCAACGAATCATGGTAAGAGCGCTTAGCAACATCGCCCCATGATTCCCTAGGTATCACTGATAGTGCCTGCAAGAACCAATAGATTTTGGTTAGCGTACAGTACGGTCCCTTCATCCATATATCCCGATCGAATCAACAACCATTGGTAAATCGAGAGTCGTTCGAAATTCGATAACTATGCAATGCATCTTGAAGATCAAATAGTGACATCGCATGTGTTACTAAGAAACCATTTCTTAAAACACATCATGTACTCTGGCCAGAGATTCGTCACACTAATATCTCCTCAGATTGCATAGGATATCCACACTCGCAAGTATGTGGTGAATCCTTGACAACAAAGCATCGACTCCTATATGTGTTGTAACTGTACCCAATCCCGACACCTGATGACCCCAATAGAGTCGGTAAACGAGTCAAAGCAATGTACTAGCATATAGAGTCTCAATGATGTTTCAAGTACTCTGCATCGCAAATGCTAGTCTCAAACTCGAGCGATCCTTATCCTTATTATCGGACGGCTCAATCGACTAGGAACTGTTTAGAATATACAGTGACTATAAGATGTGTTTCATGATAGTCATCCCCATGTACTACCACATCTTACATACACTATAGTATATTCAAGGTCTTTATCAAAACAACAATAGTATATCACAATATAACAATATGAAGAAAGATAAAGTCATTGCCATTAATAAAAGTGTAAATTATATTAAACAAAAGATTGTTTATACAAAGAGTCATTAAAGCCCTTAGCCACAAGTTGGCTCACCGGGCACCCAATCTTTCACGTTTCGGGTAAGATTTCAATAAGTTATGGATTTTTGAAGTTTAGGTGTCGGTGCAGAATTTTGTGAGCAAAAGTGGGCTGTCCGGATTGGATTTGTGTTCAGGTTGGATGTCAAATGAGGATACAATATGGTTCTAAGGGTTGTTTGTAGTGTATGGAGAGTGTCGGTTTGAGCGGGGTCGAATTCGGGTAAGGTAAGATTGAGTTATGGGCTTTTCGGTTTGATTGCTCGGGTTATGCCTTATTTGTAAGAATAGGACTTAAAGTTTGGGTAGTTCACCTAAGGGCAGCCACTCACCCACCTAACATCCATATTTTTTAGTTGGGTTTCATTCCCTAAAGTTTCATATTCGTGTGCATGAGTTCTCGTCTTCGAGTTGAGTAAAGTTAAAGCAAGTAAAGTATTTTTTTTTGCATCTCAAGAAAGGTTAAAGTTCCAAGTCAAGAAAGAAAAGTATTAAAAGAAAGTGAATTGATTTGTGACTTAGACGTGTAGTGAGGGGCCGGGAGAAATCTTGGTTTCCCTACCACCCAAACAAGTAAGGAGGGGCCGAGAGAAATCTTGGTTTCCTTACCAATCAGACGTGTAAGGAGGGGTCGGGAGAAATCTTGGTTTCCTTACCAATCAGACATGTAAGGAGGGGCTGGGAGAAATCTCGGTTTCCTTACCACAGAGGGGAAATGAGGGGTTGAGAGAAATCTTGAATTCCTTGCCGGCATAGCGCACTGCAGCCATGATCGATCAAAATATTAAAGAAAGTGTCACAATTAATGAACTAAGTTCTCAGAAAAGAAAGTAAAGTTTAAGGAAAGTTTATGAAAGTATCGTGTTTCAGTTTCAAGTTCAGTTTCATGTTAAGTTTGGAAAGATCAAAAGTCTCATAGCGTAAGTTGGCGTGAGTTCATTATTTACAGGTTGTCTCATTCTCTTGTATCATGCATATTTTCAATTTAAGTTGCAAAGTATATTATGTACAGTACTTTGAGTATTACTGTAGGTATTTTCAAACCCTTGTTATTACACTGTTTATACTTGCTGAGTCATTAGACTCACTATGCTTGTTTGATTTTCAGGTGAGGAGGAGTACCTAGGGATCGAGGGGCAGGATCCTCGGGGTTGAGGTCGCCGGTGGTGCAAGGCCCTTGACCGTTGCTACTTTATTTGCTTCCGCTTAGTTTATGCATGTAATAATGAATTGTTATGAGGAGTATTTTTATGTTTTAGCCAGGATGAGTTTCCCTGTGCTCAAATGTTTGCCTTAAATATTGTCAACACTTTACTGCAACCATGTGGGGTTGCCTTTCCTTTTTGAAGTTTATGATTATCATGTTGGACTTTTATCTGGTGTCTATTTCTTTTGGTCGAACTGCTGCATGTGACAGGTTGGTTGTTGTATTTTCAAACGGGTCATGGCAAAAAAATTTTATAAATCCGTATTTTTTTTATTATTTAATTAGTTTAGAGGTTAGGGTCGTTTCAGTTGGTATCAGAGCACGGTCTTGGTTTGGGCTGAGCCTACTACCGGTTTCCGAAACTCAAAGGATCTCGGCTCAAAGTCTGTAAGATTTAAGTTTTCATTACTTCTATCTGTTTAAGTTTGATAGTGCTAGTTCCTTTAATATTTTGAGCATGTTTAAGTTTAAAGAAAAATATTTTAAGGCATGAAATTTGAATGTGAGAATTCGAACTTGCGTGTAGATGGCACGTCGTCATGATCTCAATGCGCATCCTCCACCTCTGCCACCTCCACTAGCTGCGGATGTGGGGACTCAGGTGCTAGCTGGCTTAGCCCGTATCTTAGAGCGACATGTGGATGCTCCGAGGGCTGGACTTGGGACTGTTTACGAGCAGTTTAGGAAGATGAATCCGAAAGACTTTGCTGGCACTACTGATCCGCTAGTAGCAGAAGGATGAACTCGTTCGCTGGAGGTGATCTTTTGCTATATGCAGTTGGGAGATCCTGATCGAGTGCGTTGTGTTGTCTTCCTTCTCCAGGATGATGTTGCCCTCTAGTGGGAGGGAGTAGAGAAGACAGTGGATCCGAATACCCTACCTTGGACTGATTTCAAGAGACTTTTCTTTGAGAAGTATTTCACCGCGGATGTGAGGGACCATTTGAAGATGGAGTTCATGAGCCTGCGACAAGGAGATCTATCAGTGGCTCAGTTCGTGGTGAAATTTGAGCGGGGTTGCCATTTTGTGTCTTTGATTGGAGACGACGAGGCTGAGAAGCTCCAGCACTTTATTGTTGGATTGCGACACTCTATCCGCCGGGATGTGCTTATGGCGGAGCCAGCTGACTATGCTTCTGCGCTCAGACGAGCTTTGAGGTCCGAGCAGACATTGAGGGACATCAGCGCTGAGGCGCAGGGTAAGAGGCCATTCCCAGCACATGGCCAGTAGCAGCAGCATGGCAAGAAGTCGTACGTTGGACCGCAGCATCAGCAGGAACCCTTTAGGCACCAAGGGCATCAGGCCCAGTTACCCGCTCCTCCCAAGACTGGGGAGAAACCTCTTTGCAAGGAGTGCCATCGGCCTCATTTTGGGAGATTTTTAGCAGGTGCAGGAGTATGCTTCAAGTGTAAGAAACCCGGACACATGGCTAGCAACTGTCTAGAGTTGAGGAGGCCCGGGCAGGGTCGAGTGTTCGTGATGCAGGCTGAGGAGGCCTACCCAGACGCTACCCTTCCTGCAGGTAACATTATAAGTCTTTGGTTTACAATAATTAAGCAATTCATTGATGCATGTTGATTATAGGTTTCCTTGATTGGGAGTATGATTTTGTAGTACGTTGCTTATTTTGAGGAATTTAACTGTGATAGCATGTATAGTATTTAATTTTGGAATTTGTTGACTTAGGATGAATCTAAGTAGAACTTGTGTTATTTAACTTCAATCTTTTCTGTGGTTGTATCACCGTTAATGCAAGTAGGATTATAGTAGCCGGTGTAGCCACTAGAGCCTTGTTAGACTCAGGGCTACCCATTCTTTTATTTTGGAGGCTTTTGCCCATAAGAGGGGTATTCAGCACGAAGAATCGATGATTGGGTTTTCAGTGACTATCCCTTCGGGGGAAGAGCTATCCACTTGGAGATTTGTGAAGAATCTTGAACTGCTATTGCAAGGACAGTCAGTGGTTGCAGACTTCATACTTCTGCCTATGCCAGAGTTTGACTTAAATCTTGGGATGGATTGGATGACGAAGAATGCTGTAGTGATTGATTTTCAGTGCAGGACAGTACTAGTCAGACCTGAAGGAGAGTAGCCCTTTTGGTTCAAGACTACTAGAAGTTTGAGGAAACTTTAATCTTATCCTCTCTGCAAGCTAAGCAACTCGTGCTTAATGGATGCGAGCCATTCCTAGCCAGCTTATCTTTGACAGAGTCTCCAGCGTGTCCAGCCATTTTAGATGGGGACGTTGTCAGAAATTTTGGGGATGTGCTCCCTGATGTTGTTACGGGCATTCCGCCTGATAAAGAGATTGAGGTCTCTATAGATATGGTTCCCGGTACCATGCCAATTTCTAAGGCACCCTACAGACTAGCTCCCACAGAAATGAGAGAACTGAAGGAGCAGATTCAAGAGCTACTTGATAAAGGGTTCATACGCCCTAGCTTCTCTCCATGGGGCGCACCAGTCCTCTTTGTGAAAAGAAGGACGGAAGTCTAAGATTGTGCATAGACTATCGAGGGTTGAATGGTGCAACAATGAAGAACAAGTACCCACTTCCTAGAATTGAGGATCTCTTTGATCAATTTACAAGGAGCCCGTAGTGCCAAGAGAACTTTGATGTGTCGAAGGAGGCCCGTATGTCGGCACCAGTGTTAGCCATGCCAGCAGAGCAAGGTGATTTTGTGGTTTACACTGATTCTTCCAAGTTAATAACTGGGAGCAGTTCTTATGCAACAAGATAGAGTCATTGCTTATGCCTCTTTGACGGTGTCTAGACCATTGCAGGATGAGATTCGGAGTTTTGGACTAGAGTTCTATGCCGAGGTTAGAGCTCCTAAGTTGTCAGCTTTGACAGTGCAGGCTACATTATTTGGCCGTATTAGAGTTTGCTCGGGCAATTGTTAAGAAGTTGAGTAAGTGGAGGTAGAGAGTTGAGAAGATAGATAGTGATTTGTATTCAGTTGTAGATGGGATTGTTAAGTATAGAGGTCGTTTTTGGGTTCCCACAGGTGACTCATTGTGAGTTACGATAATGTCAGAGGCCCAGGCGTCACCATTTTCTTTCCACCCAGGCAGTACAAAGATGTTTAGGGATCTTCAGCAGCCGTTTGGTGGCCGAGCATGAAGCGTGTTATCGCCCGATTGGTGTCAGGATGCCTGGCATGCCAGCAATTCAAAGAAGAGCATCAGAGACCTGGAGGATTGCTTAACCCCCCCCCCCCCCTATTACTGAGTGAAAATGGGAGAATATTACCGTGGATTTTGTTGTCGTTGTCGCTCCTTACGAGGCCCTTTATGGGAGAAAGTGCAGATCATCAGTTTTCTAGGATGATTTTGGGTGAGAAATCAGAGTTAGGACCTGAGGTTGGCCAGTTAAAAAGATGAGGTTGTAGTCGAGATCCGAGTTAGGATGAAAACTTCCAGAGTAGGAAGAAGAGTTACGCAGATCATAGGAGGAGAGACTTGGAGTTCTCAGTGGGTGATCATCTTTTTATCCGAGTAGCCCCTTTGAAATGCGTGTTGAGATTCAGGAAGAAGGGAAATTGGCTCCGAGATTCGTTGGGTCTTTCAAGATTCTTGACAGAGTGGAGACGTTAGCCTATAGGTTGGCCTTGCCGCCTAATCTTGCTAGAGTACACAAAGTCTTCCACGTATCCATGCCGAGGAAGTATATCTCAAATCCTTCTCATATGCTTAACTTTGAACCTCATGAGTTATCTCTTCACATGACTTATGAAGAGAAACCTGACCGGATTATGGGGAGGCAGGAGAGGAGACTTCGTAACAAGACTATCCCGATGGTCAAGGTTAATTGGTTGAATCATTCGGACGAAGAGTCCATTTGGGAGACAGAGGTAGATATTAGGACTCGCTATCCTGAACTCTTTGGTAAGTTTTAATTTCGAGGATGAAATTTCATATTAGGGAGGGAGGAATTGTAGCACCTAGAATTTCATAATTTAAATTCCATGCCTAAAATTATTTTAATAATTATGATTTTAATTGATTAATTTTCCTTTAAAGATTAAGTGCTCAAATATTTTAAGTTCTTTATTATTGAAATTTTTGAGACAGTGGCTTCCGGTTCCGGCGTATGGCGATGGTGGATTTTTGGCGGTAGATTCCAGGAATTTCTATTTTTGAAAGTTTAGTAGGGAGGTAAGAGGAAAATTAGATGAGAATTCAAAAGTTAGAAGTTTCTGGGTGTCAGAAAATCATTTTCTTTAGTACTGCAATATTAGGCTTATTCTTTGACTTTTTCGAAAATTAGAATTTTCATAAACCCGGAATAGTAAAACCCAATTTAATATTTTTGATTAGGGGTTTTTAAACTTAGAAATTTTATTAGTGTAAGTAGTAGGAAAAGTTGTACTATAAAGTTGTACTATAAGTTGTACTTTTAAAAGCAACACTTACACCTACTTTTAAAATACACTTACACACTACACACTTCAATTATTTTTAAACACAATAAATCATTTATTTGGAAACCCTAGCCCAAATATTTCCTTGTAGCCGCCCCCTCCATTCTCTCATTCCCTCCATTTGCTCATTTTCCATCGGCTACCCCTTCCTCCAAGCTCCAGTCGCCGCCGCCGCCTCCTTCCGCCACCGCCGTCGCCGAAAGGTCACCTAGAGAGGTTCTTCTAGGTGTTAGTCCATGATTTTCCAGCCCCTTCTCCCCTCTTTCATTTCGGTTTTGTGGGTGAAGCTAGCTAAGGCAAATGTAGACTTTTTCTTGGGCTCTCATTCAAGCTAGTTATACTCTGTTTCTTATTCCCTTTAATATTTTCGAAATTCTTGTTAATGTATGCATATAGGGTTCGAAATTTTGACACTTTTCAGTAGGGTTCTTGGGGGATTCACGAAATTTGGAAGTGTTATAAGTTTTAAGGAGTTGCATTATGTATTGTGATGGAAAGAATGGGGTGTTTTGATTTCATATATGATTTTTGAAATTTCAGAAGTATGCCCTATATATATATTTAGAAATTTTCATGGTATTAGGGCTGTTTTGAATGTATGATTAATGCATTATGTTGTTTGGAAATTGGTTGCATTGATTTAACAAGGATCAAGGCACGTTTGTTGCTTGATTTTGATGATTTCGAAATTGTGTAATGGGAGTGTGGTTGGGTGTTTCCCTAGTTCTTGGGATAAGTCCTAAGTGATGTTAATAAAGGTGTTTTGTGGATTGGTATGGAGTAGAGTTAAGGAAAAAGGATTATGGCATTGAAACATTTAGTTAGAAGTAAGTTCGGTGTTATATTCATTGAGCAGGGGGTTACTGTTCTGGGGGAGGGGAGGTAGTAACCCTGGTCTGGTCGTGCCTTGGACTATTCCTAGGTCAAGTAATTGATGTTGTGGTCGCTTCGGTATAAAATGGGATCGTTTCGGGTAAGATTTCAACAAGTTATGGATTTTTGAAGTGTAGGTGTCGGTGCTGAATTTTGTGAGCAAAAGTGGGCTGTCCGGATTGGGTTTGTGTTCAGGTTGCATAGGCTGTCAAATGAGGATACAATATGGTTCTAAGGGTTTTTTTTAGTGTATGGAGAGTGTCTGTTCGAGCGGGGTTGAATTCGAGTAAGGTAAGATCGAGTTATGGGCTTTTCGGTATGATTGCTCGGGTTATGCCTTGTTTGTAAGAATAGGACTTAAAGTTTGGGTAGTTCACCTAAGGGCAGCCACTCACCCACCTAACATCCATATTTTTGAGTTGGGTTTCATTCCCTAAAGTTTCATATTGTAGCGACCCTACCCGGATCCGCTACCTAATCAGAGTTAAGATCATAATTAAACATGCATTAAATAAATCGCTGCGGAAGACTTAAATAAAAACAGACTGGCGGAATACAACCGGTTAAACCAATTTGATTTATACAACCAAATCGAATAAATAGCCTAAAGGCAAAACCTACAGATAATCCTGCTGTCTTTACTGGTCACTGGCTACTCCAAGCTCCTGGTGCTCAATCCTGCACCTACACCTGCCCCGTCGAATGGGGTGTCCAAATATACAGAAAAGACTGGACGTGAGCTCTAAGCTCAATACGAAAGCACTGGGGAAAACATAAAAATATGATGCATGAAAATGATAGGGTATCCATATGTGGGATAACTGTATATAACTGCTCAGTAAAGGCGCCTAGGACATGAGTGGTACAACCCGGGGAGCAAAACCCTGTCGACACTGCTCATTCCTATAGGACGTGGACTGTGTCCCCAGATGCTAATCACCCATGACCCGTCAGTCACTGGGCACTAGACATCACCCGTCCAGACAGGGTTGAGCGGCCCTACATGGCTCATCTCACAAGATGGATAGGCACAATATGATATGCACATGCTGCATAATAATATGACACACAAATGCAACATATAAGCATGCAAAATCCGCTGGCAATCTTAGTCTGTACTTGCGTACCTTACTACAGGCAGTTCCTAGCAGTCCCACTCTAGGTTCCAAGACTATATCAGTTCTACAATGCAAATACCCATGCATCAATAATTAAGCTCTAAAAGCCTTAATTAAGCTATTGTGTACTCCTAAATAATTTAAGGAGACCATAGCTATACCTGCGTCCGTCATCAGCCCGCTGATGACAATTGCCTCAAAACTAGGCCACAGCTCCGCCTCGATGCATGGATCGCTATGCCACTTCCGGATTCCCAATAGGATGCCTAGAACTCCCTAGATCTGAGTTAGAAGGCTTAGGAATCAGAGAAAAGAGAGGGAAAGGTGCACTTTGAAATGAAATCTCGGACCCCTATTTATAGACGGAGTTCGGAGACTCCGAACCCGGTTCGGAACGTCCGAACACGATCGGATCCTCCGATCCCACCTTCGGAGCGTCCGATCGCTCAATATTACGTCAGCCATGACGTCACCTTGCTGACATAAGCAATGACGTGTGCCCTGGTCCCGATCGGAATGTCCGATCTTGCCGACGGAGCTTCCGATCCACTTCGGAGCCTCCGATCCTGAGTTCGGATCCTCCGATTCAGTTCGGAGCCTCCTGACTTAGTTCGGAGCTTCCGAACCCTCCGGATCTTTGGGACCTTCCCGGCTATTTTGAGTGTCCTGAATCCATTTCTGGACTCCGTTAACCCTTTTTGAATTTCCTTAATCATGTTTTACTTAATCTAAACATGATTACTCGATTAATATACTCATAAATTGCTAATTCTGGATACGGGTCACTACATTCTCCTCCCCTTAAAAGATTTCATCCTCGAAATCTAGGGTAAAACCTCGAGAACGTACAAGAAACCCTTGTTCGAGTGTCTAGTCGAAATATCCTCCGACACACTCAGACTCCCGTCGAGTTATCTGCCATCTGCATAAATGCTAAACCAAATTAGCATTCTCCTAGCTGAAAACCACTGCGTTACTTGATGACAACCAATATTCCTTGACACTAATGTATCACAGCACTGATACGTCCTCTATCTTAACCACGATCTCACCGATCACGAAGGATGCAAACACCCATTTGATCAAGATCATCATCTCAAGTAAAATCTTAAGCTAACGAAGACCAAGTCATAACCTGACTGGCTTACGACAATCGTCGAATCACTAATCAAATTAACCATCTAATGGTTCCAAAAGTTCTCGGTGCTCAACACCTCTAGTCAGGAAAACACTAATCCCAACATTGTGCTCACACATTCTAACATGAATCTCGCTTTAAGATAATCCAGTGGACTCAAGTCTATACTTCAAAGTAACTGTTCGCAATGTTCCCTAGACTGGTTATCCTCCCCACTCTCCCTGAAGCACAACCGGCTTCCCAAGAAATACTGGGAACGTAAACCATCATGTCTAGTACATTCTGCTGTCCACGTTTCTTAGTATAACCTCAACACTGTGCCCTGATGATAACTATCATCACTTGCAATTTATGACGCTACATTATCTCCTAGCCATTGGCCTGCGAAATCACGCATACATTGCAATGGAAGTCATTACACCTCTGATGATCTGCATCATCTCAACCATAGGTTATTCACCCATGAATCTCAATCGTTGGACATCCTCCTGATAGTTATACATACTCGCAATCACTGTACGCTCATCAAGACTAAGGCAAGCTCCTACCAATATGCTCGACTGGGACATTCCACAGTGCACAGACATATGGAAACGCTTCTTATTCCGTCTCGAAACTCGACAGTCATTGCACCTGGTATAACTCAACTCAGAGTCTCTGATAATACCATCAGCTCAAACCAATCTCCCAAGGTTAAACATACTGATACTGGGACTAAATCCCAACGGATTTTCAATAGTCAAATCGCTCCCTTGCCGAACGCATCAGTCTCAGCACTGAACGATCTAACTCGTCGATTCCCTAGTCAATCCTGGGAAATACTTGTGCTCGAAGTAACTTGCCAACCGACGCACATCCGAATATCAATTATTGCTAACGCGCAATATTCTTGACAAACAATCCGTATAGATGTGACTCACTAACTCAAAAGAACAATTTTGATCTGTCACGATCTTGCGAAATCTTCGACCCCAAAGGCAAATCTCGTTGGCTACAGTCGATCCTTGACTATCTCAGTCACATATCGCACATCACTCGCTGGAAGATTAGTGACACAACCTGCTAGATCTCGAGAACTAGGTCTCAGCAAATGTCACTACTTAAGCTCGCACTTATCAGATCAGGCCACCACTGATCATCCAACCTACATGGCTCGGTCAATAACTATGACTTAGTTGCCACAAAGAACCATTTCCAAATGGTGTCAGATCATGGTACATAAGTAGTTTACTTTGCACAAGTCCTGCGCCTTTTCAGCACTACTAACCGGTGCTTCATATTTTGAACTTAACCATACTAACTCTGACAGAGTTAGCCAATAACTACTAGTAGTAACTAGCACAGATCCTGTGCCACCTTAGCACTACTAATCGTTGTCTTGTTCACCCAAGGCAAACATCAAGCAGAATGTATGCGTGATTTCGCAGGCCAATGGCTAGGAGATGACGTAGCGTCATAAATTGCAATGTATGGAAAATCCTATGGAAAATCATACGCTCAATCTCTAAAAATATCAGGTAGTACTTAGCGCAACCACTGGACTCACTATCCTTACCTCGTTCATTCAGAATGAACACCACGGCTCGTCAAGTCCAAGAAGAATAACTAAAGAATCCCAAAGATTTCCACAATCTTCGAACACTCTCCTGATCATATCCCTTGTTAAGATTGTGCAACAGTTCAAGACTAAGGTAGCTTACCTCAATAACCTACCTGGACAACCACCAAGGTTTCACGGTCATAGGTCATGCTTCCCTCACATATTAAATAGTCATATATAATCCTTAGCGTCTGATACAACCCCATTACTGATGAAACCAATCATCAAGGAGTAGTCATCGTATTCGAGTCAAAGTCTTAAAACAACCTCCCATCCAGTATCTTGGATAATTCCTATCACAAGGAAATTCTAACCACAACTCTGATGAAAACCCCTAGTCATCGTTGGTAGAAATCCGTCCACCTACTAGATCCACACGCCTAGCAGTAACCCAAAGGTTAAAACCTATCTGCTCAGAGTATACACTTGTCAAGGAAATCCCTCCATGACTAGTTCCTACAGCAGAATACTCAAACTATATCTCTGGCTCACCAGACGATATCGAATCATCGATATCAAACCTGATATCTAATCCAAGGTCATACCTCGTCGTGACTGTCACCAAATCTCTAGACTGAGTAACCTTCCCACCGCCATCACCTAAAGCACAAAGGCTCCCAGGTAACCTCTGAAGTACAAAGACTCCCAGAGTAATACTGGCATAGGGTCGTGCCCCATCACGTCTAGTCCTGGTCATAGTCCACAACTCTTGGCATATACTGGACCTGGTATCCCGATGAAAACCCATCATCACAAGTCTCAACCCAACGAAGGTCAGACAGCCTGTTCTAAGGAAACAACCTAGAACAAAGTTCTAAACCGAACAATACCCTTAATGCCTCTAGATGAGTCCACCCATCACTGACACTAACATAGTCCACTGACTAACTAGGTCAATCCTAGGAAAACGTCTAGACTAACCACAAGTCAAACTGTCACAGTCGGCCCACTCAAATCCCATGAGTTACCACAGTTGAACACTAATCAACTAAAACAATGCCAAACCTAGCAAAATCACTCGCAATCATTCACGAATTGCTGGATAAATAAAACATGTATCATTGCTTCCATTTATGTACAATTTCTCAATTACAATCCTATATATTACATACAGTAATCAAAATACAATGAAATGTACAATCGAACTTGAAATGATACAACCAAAGTATGATAATTCATGACAACTGAAATACTGTTTACAACTACATCAATACAGTATTTAAATCATCGTACACGTCTTCGTTTCTTGAGCATGAAGCTTCTAATCGACACACGCATCGATACAAGCATACTCCCGACCAAGTCTCTCTACATGTCCTCCTACGAAGAACTCCGGAGAAATGGCTCGTGGTAGCTAACCAGCTATGCTCTACTTCAGTGCATGTCAGTCGACCCCTCCTGCTCACGATCTACCATCGCCGTTCTTCTTGTATTCATATCATGCTTCTGAACATGAAGTTTCCCGTGTGCCTACCGAACGTATCGATACAAGAATACCGGCAAAACCATGTTCTGCATGAGGTTAAAGACCTCACACTCAAAACCTGTCATGCTTTAGGCACTCGAGGCATTCTCTGGTAAAGGTCTATCTGACAATCTCTCCAACTACTAGTGGAGAATCTTCAGAGTAGTGTCATCATGGTATGGACGATACAAATGCAAGCATCAAGTGCGTCCCATCCACTGCTCTGCCACTGCCTCTGGCATCCGGTACTCGATCCAAAGCTAGGATCCACATGAGTAGAAATCTTGAAAACTCGGACACGATCCATCACCCCTGTCCGCACTTGCTGGAATCCCATAAGCCAAATCTTCAGAAATCCTGCCGATGATGATAATCTCTGGGCAAACTAATTGCCGCATCATCACCTCTTCCAAGGTCTCATCCATCCTATAAGGATAACCCAAAATCTCTTTACTATATCCCAAGTCTCTTGTATGCATATGCTCTGATACCAATAAATGTAGCGACCCTACCCGGATCCGCTACCTAATCAGAGTTAAGAGCATAATTAAACATGTATTAAATAAATCACTGCGGAAGCCTTAAATAAAAACAGACCGGCGAAATACAACCGGTTAAACCAATTTGATTTGTACAACCAAATCGAATAAATAGCCTAAAGGCAAAACCTACAACTAATCCTGCTGTCTTCACTGGTCACTGGCTACTCCAAGCTCCTGGTGCTCAATCCTACACCTAAACCTGCCCCGTCGAATGGGGTGTCCAAATACACAGAAAATACTGGACATGAGCTCTAAGCTCAATACGAAAGCACTGGGGAAAACATACAAATATGATGCATGCAAATGATAGGGTATCCATATATGGGATAACTGTATATAACTGCTCAGTAAAGGCGCCTAGGACATGAGTGGTACAACCCGGGGAGCAAAACCCTGTCGACACTGCTCATTCCTATAGGATGTGGACTGTGTCCCCAGATGCTAATCACCCATGACCCGTCAGTCACTGGGCAATAGACATCACCCATCCAGACAGGGTTGAGCGGCCCTACATGGCTCATCTTACAAGATGGATAGGCACAATATGATATGCACATGCTGCATAATAATATGACACACAAATGCAACATATAAGCATGCAAAACCCGCTGGTAATCTCAGTCTGTACTTACAAACCTTACTACAGGCAGTCCTAGTAGTCCCACTCTAGGTTCCAAGACTATATCAGTTTTACAATGCAAATACCCATACATCAATAATTAAGCTCTAAAAGCCTTAATTAAGCTATTGCATACTCCTAAATAATTTAAGGAGACCATAGCTATACCTGCGTCCGTCGTCAGCCCGCTGATGACAATTGCCTCAAAACTAGGCCACAGCTCCGCCTCGACGCCTGGATCGCTATGCCACTTCTGGATTCCCAATAGGATGCCTAGAACTCCCTAGATCTAAGTTATAAGGCTTAGGAATCAGAGAAAAGAGAGGGAAAGGTGCACTTTGAAATGAAATCTCGGCCCCCTATTTATAGACGGAGTTCAGAGACTCCGAACCCGGTTCGGAACGTCCGAACATGATCGGATCCTCCGATCCCACCTTCGGAGCGTCCGATCGCTCAATATTACGTCAGCCATGATGCCACCTTGTTGACGTAAGAGATGACGTGTGCCCTGGTCCCGATCGGAACGTCCGATCTTGCCGACGGAGCTTCCGATCCACTTCGGAGCCTCTGATCCTGAGTTCGGATCCTCCGATCCAGTTCGGAGCCTCCTAACTTGTTTCGGAGCTTCCGAACCCTCCGGATCTTCGGGACCTTCCCGGCTATTTTGAGTGTCCTGAATCCATTTCTGGACTCCGTTAACCCTTTTTGAATTTCCTTAATCATGTTTTACTTAATCTAAACATGATTACTCGATTAATATACTCATAAATCGCTAATTCTGGATACGAGTCATTACACATATTCGTGTGCGTGAGTGGAAAACATGTTCTCTCGCCTCAAAATTCAATGGTCTGTGCTTGGTGTTGGCATAACTGGCCTATCTATATAGATGTTTGAAAAATCAAAATTTTCATGTGGGAGTTTTAATTGAAAGTTTAGATAAAAATCTTTTGAAGATGTTTGTTTTCGGATGAATTATTTTTCGAGATTTTCATGTTTTTCATGTTTTTTATCATTATTTTCAATGGGAATGTGAATAGCTTCGAAAAGGACCAAAAAGAGAGCAAGTCACGAGAGTCGCTCCCTGCGAGTGCAGGCAGCCGCACCAGTGCAGGTGCTCTATTGTTTTCGCACACCCATGCTGGGTGCAGCACAGGGGCGCCGTTGTTGCAGCACCCCCGCGCCCGCACTAGCGTAGTGGCGCCCCTACATGGGCCGCGCTGCCCAGGAATTAGCCCTACCCTATTTTTTAGTAATAAATTTATGTTTATGATATTTTAAGGTGTTTTAACTATTTTAAAGAGTGCTTATGCAAAAAGTTTCAAGTTTTGATATCCGCGACGGATGGAAAGACTCATATGGATCGATTATGTTATGTAATCCATGTATATGACTTGTCCCTTCATGAAAGATATTTTTCCAGTCATGAAATGTTATGAAGAATTTTATGCATGAATGGATTCCATATCGGTCTTAGCATGCATGACATTTTTACGAAAGATTATGAACATGAAAGGATGAAGTTTATGACCATGAAGTTTATGATAAGAAGTATGATGATGCATGAGAATGATTTTGATGTTTTATGTGCTTTTGTGGTTGCAATACGGGACTGGTACTCTGAGATGAGCTACGAAGGGGCCTTTCCAAACTATGGCTCACGAGATGAAAATTACTGGATTAGTACTACGAGATGAGCTCCGGAGGGGCCTTTCCAAATAATTAAAGTTTAATGGGCTGATGCCATATACTTTTTGTACAATGACTGTGATCACGAAAACTATGATGTGATCTTATGATGGTTTCCACAAATACACATATCTCATCATCCCAAATGTGACGTTTTTATGTTATGTTCATGATATAGCACTATTTCTCTTAGTTACAAGTTTTTACAAATACACATATCTCATCACCCCAAATTCACACGATTTTTAGTATGCATATTCTTGCTGAGTCTTTAGACTCACTTTAAATGATGCACGTAATGATGTCTATGGATTTATTGATGAATAGGGGTCAGGGCATGAAGAGGAGCAAGGGCTTGGACCGACGGGGTATGCATGAGTGCGACATGTTATGAACAGTTTTATTGAGCACCGTTTACTTTTATTTTGCGGAAGGAAAAACAAGTTTTACCTTTTTGTTTTGTAGTTGATTGTCAACTATACTTTGAATGATTTATTATTAAAATGTTGGAGCGCAAATTGCTACTTTTAAGTAAAGATTTTAGTCAAAAAAATATTTCCCATAAATATTTAATGTATGTTTAGTAGTGTTCTTCAGTTTTCGGGCGTTAAATCTTGGTATCACAGCGGTTTGCTCTGGGAGTTAGCGCACACATGCATACTCTCCACAGCCCGAATGCTTCGTCTCATGTTTGTAAGTTTTAATCTTTTATTTGATGGAGTTGTTTGTTGGCATGATAAATTTATGAATTTTACATGTTAAATGTTATCTTTGTTATGAATAGTCATGACTGAGTGTTGTGGACACTGTTGGACATCAGGATTATGGCTACCCGTAGAAACCAGACCAATGAGAACAATGATGAGAACAATCAAAAAATAATCAGTATTTGGCGGGGTTAGCTAACATAGTGCAAGAGCAGTGTAGTGACCCGTACCCAAAATATGGTGATTAGGGGTTTAATTGGAATTAATAATATAATTAAGTTATGGCAGTTTGGAAGCTACGCTATGGAGATCGGAAGCTCCGGTGAGATCAGATGGTCCGATCGGAGTTCGGACACTCCAAATCCTGGCAGCCAGTTGTACACGATGATGTCAGCATAGTGACGTAAGGGATGATGTCATTGATGTGCGATCAGACGCTCTAAAGTCCTGATCGGAGGCTCTGATGTGCTGGCAGGACGCGTGGTAGGCATGCAAAGATTGGACGTTCCGAAGTGCAGATTGGACGCTCCGATCTCGCTCTATAAATATAGGGTTCGAGGGACATTTTACTTGCACCATTCCCTCTCTTCTTCTCTTGCTTCATAGTCCATATGGGCGGTTCCTATTCTTTTAAGGGTACCTCTGGAGTTGGAGAGGCATTCCAAAGGTCGTAGCGGAGCTGTGTCCGAGTAGTGGGACAATCGACAACAGCGGACTGACGACGGACGAAGGTATAACTTTGGGATACTAAAAATATTAGGGAGTATCTATTAGTTTAGTTAAGGCTTTTAGATCATGAATAGTGATATTTGGTAATATTTACTTGCAGGCTTGGAACCTAGAGTGGTGTACTAGGATTTGTCTATGTTAGAGTAGGTACCCGTCGAGCCAAGTGTTGACCGATGGTCCTTGAGAGAACTCTTGTATGAAAATCTTTATTTTAATAATATTTGACATTATTTAAGTTGGCACAGCTTTATCTGTATACCCATGCTAGTTGCATAGATAAAGATTTTGAATATACAAATAGTAGAAATAATATGAGATGGTCATGTGATTACTATCATGAAACTCATATTTGGAAAACTGTATATTCTAAACTGTTCCTATTCGATTCAGCCGCCACAGAGAAGGATAAAGGTTGCTCGAGCTTGAGACTAGTATTTGCGATGTGAGTACCACATTTCATTGGTAGGGGACATGGTGATGTCCAAGCATGCAAATAGGTGATCTTTGTTGAGTGCACTGAACAACCCTCCCTAAAGGACTTTCCAAGAGGTTCTCACTTATTGAGTGGAAATGTTCTAGTTTATGGTTGTACAACATTAGTCCTTATAACCCCGGACAACATAGAGACTCTATATGCTAGAACTTCACTTTGACTTGTTTAGCGACTCAACTGGGATCATCAGGAGGCAATGTTGGGTGTTGTGTTGAAACATATAGGAGTCGATGCATTGTAGTCGTGGATTCACCGCTTACCTTCGGGTATGGATATCCTATGTGATGTCATGCATATGTAGCTTGAAATCTCTAATCAAAGTAGGTGGTAATTAAGAAGGGTTTCTTTAATTACACCTTCGATACAACTACGGCATGACACATAGTTATCGATTCAATGACAACTCTCGATAAATCAATGGTTGTCGAATCGATCGAGATATATGAGTTGAAGGGACTGTACTGGATGCTAACCATAATTGAATGGTTCTTGTAGACAGTATCATTTGATACCTAGATAGTCATGTAAGCGATTGTAGTGATCCAACCCGGATCCACTACCTAATCAGAGTTATAGTTAAAGCGCACGTAATAAATGCTTAAAGAGTAAAGATCGGATAATTAAAATATAACAAATCCAATCGGCATAATACAACCGACGATAACACAAGTGTATAAGTACTGTTATACTACCAAATCGAAGGTTCAGGGTAAACAAATCCCTACCCTCTACAACCTCGCACTCTCCAAAGCTCAATCCTGCTGAGAGCCGCCTGGACCGTCCAGTCTCAAACCTGCCCCGCCACAAGGTACACAATACCCAAACACAGGGGCGTGAGATAGAACGCTCAATACGAAGCAATGATATAAATACAAATATGCGCACACAGATGATTTAAAACTCAAGTGAAAACATTTGCTCAAGGCGCCGAGAATATACAGTACCAGCTAGAGAGCGACTCCGCGGGGTACTCGTATACTCCATATCAGGGCTGAGCCAACCCCATCCTGACCCGAATCCAAAACAGGATACCAGTCCCATATGGAAACTGTCATACCTGACTCGAGTCCAAAATGAGATCATAGTTCCCTATGGAGACTGTCAATGACTCACATCTCTCCAGATGCAGTCACACGTAAAATCATGTATGTGCTAAGATGGTAAAACATGCTAAAATATGATAAAGCATATAGCACATACTCATGCAACATACATGCAAATATATCATGCCGGCTATCTTGGTCAGTACTTACGTACCTCTAACACTGCTGGACAACCTAGCTCCACTGGCCTATACTCCAAGCCTACTAGTCCAGTCTACTGCTACTACAATGAAATTATCCATGCATCAACAATAAAGTTCTACTTAACTAAGCTAAAGCGTACTCCTAAATATTTTAAGGATGCCAAAGCTATACCTGTGTCCGTCGTTAGCCCTTTGCTGTAGATAGCCTCAAAACTAGGTCATAGCTCCGCGATGACGTCTAGATCACTAAGCCACTTCTGGATTCCCCATAGGATACCTAGATCTCTCTAGATCTGAGTTAGAAGGCTTAGGAATCGAAAGAGAAGAGAGGAAATTGGTGCGAGAAAATGAATTCTCGGACCCTCTATTTATAGACAGCGTTCGGAACCTCCGATCCCGGTTCGGAACGTCTGATCACGATCGGAACCTCCGATCGCACCTTCGGAGCTTCCGATCGCTCAATATTACGTCAGCCATGATGTCACCTTGCTGATGTAAGCGATGACGTGTGCCCTGGTCCAGATCGGAGCTTCCGATCTTGCCGACGGAGCTTCCGATCTCGATCGGAGCCTCCGATCCTAGCACGGAGCTTCCGATCCACTTCGGATCCTCCAAAGTCTACTTCGGAGCGTCCGATCTTGCTGAACCAATTCAACTAATTCGAGTGCTCTGAATCCATTTTTGAAGTCCGTTATCCCAACAGGAACTTACTTAATCATGTTTTACTTAATCTAAACATGATCACATAATTAATTACTCATTAATCACTAATTTGAAATGCGGGTTACTACATTCTCCCCCACTTAAGAAATTTTGTCCTAGAAATTTAATTCTTAGAGGAAAACATAAATAGCCAACCAAATGTTCTTTATTACAACTGAACAAGTATAAACTTGATACAAGGAAATACAGGAGCTCAAAACAACTCGGGGTGTTCGGCTCGCATCCGGTCTTCCAATTCCCAAGTAGCTTCCTCTGTCCCTCTGCGTTGCCACTGAACCATCACCAACGGTATACGCTTGTTACGAAGTACCTTGTCCTTCTTGTCAAGAATCCGCAGGGGTTTCTCCACATACGATAGATCCCGATCTACCTTTACCTCGGTTGGATGCAAAATATTCGACTCGTCCGCCACATACTGCCTCAACAAGGACACGTGGAACACATCGTGGATCTCCGAAAGATCGGGTGGCAAGGCCAGACGATAAGCCACATCCCCAATCTTCTTGAGAATCTTGAAAGGACCAATAAATCTAGGTGTCAGCTTACCCATGCGACCAAACCTCATCACCTTCCGGAAAGGTGACACACGCAAGAAAACGTATTCCCCTACCTCAAAATGAAGTGGCCTGTGGTGAGTGTTCGCGTAGCTAGCCTGTCGATCCTGGGCCGCCTTAATCCGGTGCCGGATCAACTCTACTGCATCAATCATCTGCTGAATCATCTGAGGACCCTCAACCTGAAGCTCGCCAACCTCGTCCCAAAACAAAGGTGCACGACAACGACGTTCATAAAGAGCCTCAAATGGTGTCATGCCAATGCTACGATGGAAACTATTGTTGTAGGCGAACTCCACCAATGGTAAATGATCATGCCACGTGAGACCAAAATCCATCACCGTCGCACGAAGCATATCCTCTAAAGTGCGAATAGTACGCTCCGACTGTTCGTCCGTCTCTAGATGATAAGCCATACTCAAGCTCAAAGTAGTACCAAGGGCTCGCTGGAAACTACCCCAAAATCTTGAGGTGAATCTCGGATCTCTATCGCTGACAATGCTCAACGGAATCCCATGCAATCGAATAATCTCCCGCACATACAATTGTGCCATCCTGTCAAAGGTGTAATCGCGGTTATAGGGAAGAAAATGCGCTGACTTTGACAACCGATCCACGACAACCCAAATAGCATCACAATTCCTGGAAGACATAGGGAAGTGGGTGAAAAAGTCCATCGTCACATGCTCCTACTTCCATTCAGGAATCTCTAAGCTGTGAAGTAATCCTCCGGGTTGTCTAAACTCAGCCTTGACCTGCTGACACACAAGGCATCGGCTGATAAATGCTGCGCTTCATCCCTTTCCACCAAAATCGAGTGCAAAGATCCTTATACATCTTCATGCTACCTGGATGTACAGAGAATCGACTGCGGTGAGCTTGCGATAAGATCTCATCCCTCAAAGTAGAGTCCTCGGGTACCACAACTGTTGGAAAATGGTGATCAGATCAATCAGAATTGATACCCGGTGCTGCGGAAGTTTAAAATTTTTATATGGAACGATTCCATATTGTGGGTATCAAAACTTTACGATTAAATTGTGCGTGTAAAAATTAAATAACAATTAAATTTTTACCTTGAAATTTCGAAACGAGATTATGGACACCAACAGATTACTCTGCTCTTGTTGTATATCCCAGGAACTGATGGACGAACAATTCTTCAATCAGGTCCACGAACAGAAGTTTAATCCCTCTGATAGATTGCACTAGAAAATCTATCAGAAGTTTCTACGAAGAGAATTAAAGAATTTGATCCGTTAAACCAGACTGCAAATTCAAAATTCACAGGCTGGATTTTCTGACAGAGAGAGAGAGGGGCGGCGGCCACTATAGAAAAACTAGGGTTTTCGAAAAATTTTGTGGCCTCTGTTATGTAATATTTGTACTGCAATAACTTATTTATAATGTGGGCTGCTAACAGCTTAGGGCCCATTAGTCATAAGTTCAAGCCTGACAAGCAAAGCCCGCATGTTCAGAAATTAATATAAAATTCATCGTGACTCAGATTGATAAACCAATTTCACCAATGTGCACAGAAACCATTTCTGCATCTTTTAAAGTCAATATAAATTTTCTAAATCCGAATTCAGTGGTTTCCAAAAATGCCCATCCCTATGTCATTTTAGGAAATCTTACTCCTCTACTCTGATATAAGAAGTCCCACTTCTTTATTCACTAAATTTAACTCTTTAAATTTAATTATCTCAACGGGGATTAAAAATCCATTACTTGTGTGACCCTCAATGGTTCAGGGATACAGCTAGCCGTGGGCTCACAACTCCTTGTGACTCGGAACAATAATTTCCGACTTGCCCATCGAATCATGGTAAGAGCGCCTAGCAACATCGCCCTATGATCCCCTAGGTATCAGTGATAGTGCCTGCAAGAACCAATAGAATTTGGTTAGCGTACAGTACAGTCCCTTCATCCATATATCCCGATCGAATCAACAACCATTGGTAAATCGAGAGTCGTTCGAGATTCGATAACTATGCAATGCATCTTGAAGAACAAATAGTGACATCGCATGTGCTACTAAGAAACCATTTCTTAAAACACACCATGTACTCTGGCCAGAGATTCGTCACACTAATATCTCCTCAGATTGCATAGGATATCCACACTAGCAAGTATGTGGTGAATCCTTGACAACAAAGCATCGACTCCTATATGTGTCGTAACTGTACCTAATCCCGACACCTGATGACCCCAATAGAGTCGGTAAACGAGTCAAAGTACAGTACTAGCATATAGAGTCTCAAAGATGTTTCAAGTAGTAAGGACTAATGGTGTACAACCAAAACCGCGGACTTTATCCACTCGATAAGTGATAACCACTTGGAAAGTCCGGATAGGGTAGTTCGATGATTCATCATATGAATATCCATTTGCATGCTTTGAACATCTCTATGTTCCATACCAATGAAACGTGGTACTCGGCATCGCAAATGCTAGTCTCAATCTCGAGCAATCCTTATCCTTATTAACGGACGGCTCAATCGACTAGGAACTGTTTAGAATATACAGTGACTATAAGATGTGTTTCATGATAGCCATCCCTATGTGCCACCACATCTTACATACCCTATAATATATTCAAGGTCTTCATCTAAACATCTTATAATATGTCACAACATAATAATATGATAAAAGATAAAGTAAACGCCATTATAAAAGTGTAAATTATATTAAACAAAAGATTGTTTATAGATAGAGTCATAAAAGCCCTTAGCCACAAGTTGGCTCACCGGACACCCACTCTTTCAATCTCCCACTTGCCCTAAAGCCAACTAGTCATACTACGCAGTCCCATTGCTTCGCAATGTTTGTCAAATAATGGTCCTGGCAAGGGCTTAGTAAGTGGATCAGCGATATTGTCTGTAGAGGCCACTCTCTCGACAGTGATGTCTCCTCTTTCCAATATCTCCCGGATGATGTGGTATTTCCTCAGTACGTGTTTGGATCTTTGATGAGACCTTGGTTCCTTTGCCTGAGCAATGACACCCGTGTTGTCACAGTACACCGGGACTGGACCAACAACTTCCGGAATGACGCCCAACTCTTGGACGAAATTCCTCATCCAAATGGCCTCTTTAGCAGCAGCTGATGCCGCAATGTATTCTGCCTCAGTGGTGGAATCCGCTGTGGTGTCCTGCTTGGAACTCTTCCAAGAGACAGCACCGCCATTGAGAATGAACACAAATCCAGAGGTTGACTTCGAGTCATCCACGTCACTTTGGAAGCTAGAGTCGGTATAGCCTTCCAATTTCAATTCTCTTCCTCCATATACCATGAACATATTCTTAGTCCTTCGTAAGTACTTAAGAATGTCCTTCACGGCTTTCCAATGCATTTGACCGGGATTGGCTTGATATCTGCTCGTGACACTTAGAGCAAATGCTACATCCGGTCTGGTAGATATCATCCCATACATGATACTACCTATGGCTGACGCATATGGTACATGTGTCATTTTCTCTATCTCTTCATCAGTCTTGGGACACATGGACTTGGATAGAGAAACTCCATGACACATAGGTAGATGTCCTCTCTTCGACCCATCCATTGAAAACCTTTTCAATATTGTGTCGATGTATGTTGCTTGAGTGAGTCCTATCATTCTCTTAGATCTATCTCTATAGATCTGTATCCCTAGAATATAGGAAGCCTCACCTAAATCCTTCATCGAGAATCTACCTGATAACCATATCTTTGTTGACTGCAACATCCCTACGTCATTCCCAATGAGTAGGATGTCATCAATATAAAGTACTAAGAATGTCACAGCATCCTTAACTACTTTCTTGTTCCAACTTCTTGATGCTTGTTTGAGACCATAGATCGATCTTTGAAGCTTGCATACCTTATGCTCGCTTCCGATGGATGTGTATCCCTCACGCTGCGTCATATAGATCTCTTCTTTAATGTTTCCATTAAGAAATGCAGTCTTCACATCCATTTTCCATATCTCATAGTCATACCAAGCAGCTATGGCAATAAGGATTCTTATGGACTTGAACATTGCAACTGGTGAAAAAGTTTCATCATAGTCAACTCCTTGTCTTTGAGTATAACCTTTCGCCACCAATCATGTCTTGTAGGTCAATACCTTACCATCAGGCCCAAGCTTTCTCTTGTAGATCCATTTACACCCTATTGGAACAATTCCATCGGGAGGATCTACTAAATACCAAACTTGGTTTGTATGCATCGAATCTATTTCCGACTGCATAGCTTCAAGCCATAAATTTGAATCCGCATCAGAAATTGCTTCCTTGAAGTTTCTTGGATCACATCCAACGTCGGGTTCATCTTGATCCCCTTCAAGAAGAAGACCATATCGAATAGGAGGTCTAGAATTCCTCTCGGATCTTCTAAGTATAGGCGTGTCCTCTGAAGATTCTTGAGGTATGGGATCATTATTTTGTATTTCGGGTTCTTCTCGAATTTCTTCGAGTTCCATCATCTCGCCTTTCTTATCCAATAAGAACTCCTTCTCCAAGAAGGTGGCATTCCTTGAATCAAACACTTTTGTTTCAGTAGGATGATAGAAATAATATCCGATTGAATTTTTCGGATACCCTACAAAATAACATAAGGTGGATCGACTATCCAACTTATCTCCCACTGTCTGCTTCACGTAAGCAGGACATCCCCAAATCCTCAAGTACGAATACTTAGGAGCTTTGTCATTCCATAACTCGTATGGTGTTTTATCCACTGCTTTGGTGTGGACGTTGTTCAACAACAACACCGCCGTTTCAAGCGCGTAGCCCCAAAACGAAGGTGGAAGCTCAGTGAAGCTCATCATGGATCGAACCATGTCCAACAAAGTTCGATTACGACGCTCCGATACACCATTCAGCTGAGGTGTCATAGGAGGATTCCACTGAGAGAGAATCCCATTCTCTTTCAGATAGTCCAAAAACTCGGTACTTAAGTATTCTCCACCTCGATCCGATCGAAGTGCTTTAATATTTTTACCTAGCTTGTTTTCTACTTCAGCCTTGAATTCTTTGAACTTTTCAAATGCTTCAGACTTATATTTCATTAAATATAAATACCCATACCTTGAATAATCATCAGTAAAGGTAATGAAGTAGGTGTGTCCAAATTGAGTACCAATTCTAAATGGACCACAAACATCTGTATGGATCAAATCCAACAGATTTTGACTACGCTCAGGTTTCCCCTTGAA
This sequence comes from Henckelia pumila, assembly GCF_033568475.1. Classification (NCBI taxonomy): domain Eukaryota; kingdom Viridiplantae; phylum Streptophyta; class Magnoliopsida; order Lamiales; family Gesneriaceae; genus Henckelia; species Henckelia pumila. Next base: position 93,560,746 of record NC_133122.1, read on the forward strand.
TGGAGATTTAGTCATTTTTCCTTTCAGGCAGGATTCACAAGTAGGTAGAGAGTTAATATCAGACATATCAAACATGCCCTCTCTTACTAGCTTGTTCATCCTCCTTGAGGAAATATGACCTAGCCTAGCATGCCAAAGGTTTGCCGGGTTTTGACTATCGACTTTCCTTTTGTTCGTTGTTACAGGTTTATCAACATAATTTATTGGAACGTCTTTTAATTTTAAGTTATATAGATTGTTTTCAAGTTGTCCATTTCCAATCAAACATTCATTCTTGTAAATATTGCAAATCCCATTCACAAAATTGCAAGAAAAACCATCTCTATCAAGCATAGAAACAGAAATAATATTTTTAATCAAATATGGAACAAATAAAACATCTCTCAAAAGTAACTTAAAATCGTTCTGCAAAATTAAATAAACTTCTCCCACAGCTTTGGCTTCAACTCTAGAACCATTTCCGAGCCTCAGCTGGGTCTCACCCATTCTAAGCTTGCGACTTCTTGTCATCACCTGCAAATCATTGCAAATGTGAGATCCACATCCGGTATCAAATACCCAAGAAGTAGTATTAAGTGAAACATTTATTTCAATATAGAACATACCCTTCGCAGTTCGCAACTGCTCTAGATATTCCTTGCAGTTACGTTTCCAATGACCGGGTTTCTTGCAGTGATGGCAAACATCCTTGGACTTTTCCATGTTTGAAGCCTTTGTCTTGTTCTTCTTCTCGGGTCCGGTTTTCTTGGATGGGGCAGAACGTTTCTTACCCTTTGTACTTGGCCCCTTCTTAGCAGAAGAAGAGGAGCCCACCAAGAGAACTGGTTTATCCTTCTATAAAGTGGCTTCATATGTTACAAGCATATTGACCATCTCTTCAAGGGAGGCCTCTATCTTGTTCATATTGAAATTCACCACAAAACCGTCAAACGATGAAGGAAGAGAGAGAAGTAATAAGTCCACATTGAGTTCATGCTCCATTACCAAATCAAGCGTTACCAACTTCTGAATGAGCCAAATCACTCGTACCCCATGATCACGGACCGAAGTCCCTTCACGCATGCGACACGTCATTAGCTCTTTTACAGTAGCGAACCTTTCAGCTCTCGATTGAGCCCCAAAAAGTTCCTTGAGTTGTACGTGAATGTCAGCAGCATTCACGGTATCCTCAAATCGCCTCTGGAGTTCATCAGACATCGAAGCTTGCATATAGCATTTGGCCTTGATATCATGGTCCCACCATATATCAAGTTTGGCCAACTCTTCCGGACTTATATCAGCTGGTGCTTCCTTCGGAGGAGATTTTTCTAACACATAGAACATCTTCTCCGAGATCAAGACAATCTTCAACTTACAGAACCATTCCGTATAGTTTGCGCCAGTCAGTTTATTTTGTTCGAGAATAGAGAATAGTGGATTGCGCGAATTCATCTTAATGAAATACTGAAAAGAAACAGACAATAATCAGTGATTGTTTAATTAATTTACTAAGACATAAAATAGGCGAAATTTATTTTATGAATCTCACTCCCACTATTTTAACGATTTCACTACCCTCTAGTGAAAACGGGAAACTGTTTTCCTTAGTGGGAACATGGAGTCCAATTGACAAACTATGGTCCCGGATAATATCAGTCAACCATAATTTTCAAAAGGTAGAGCCCAATTGCTTCTAAAGCAACCTCCACGTTTTTACCTCATGTCCAATAAGGGCCCAATAATATGACGCCGTTTATTGTGACATGTCAAGATGACCCATCAATATTAAGTTGTGATGGACTGTCACCATGTGGATCCCCCAATAATATGAGCCGATCCCATGGGAGTTCCACCCAACTTACAACATGTGTCGATCCAATGTACAGCTTTCCGACGAACGGGCCCCCCCAATAATATGAGCCGGACCGTATCCGCGGGTAGCATCTCATACATTGATCGTTGATGGAAGGTAGGAATATTTAAACAATATTTAAATTTCCTTTTAATCTTGATATCAATTTTAAATCATATTTAAAATGAGGGATTTTAATTTTGAAAATTTGTCTCATCATTTAAAATTTGTATGCTTGCAGGATTCATACAATTTAGTCTAAAACATGCATACAATGATAATATCATATATTATATAGGATGATCGATTCCATTTCTAATCGACCCGTGGTTGCCAATCACGAGTCTAAGTCCAATCCTAGGTAATATGCAAGTATGCAATGCAATCCTATTACATTGAGCTTACAATTTACATTTCTTCTGTCTTTATTGTCTGCTGGGCCCACCTCCGACTTCAAATCTTCATCTCCCACTAAGTCTAATGTATTTACAATAAATAACTATGACAAGTAGGGGATACATTTTAAGGGGTGGGAACGGGCCATAAACCAGGCCCACTTTTATTACATATGACAATTCATATTGGGCCATAAACCAGGCCCATTAATAAATCCAACAACAATAAAAACAAATGTAAATTCCCTAACATACACCTACAAAATTGGTCATGGCAATCGATCATCCTTATCCAATAATATTTAATTCAAAATTAATTTATTGGATAACATGCAATGGCAATTTAAATTAAAAAGGATAAAATCATATTCCATATATAAAATCTTATTTTACATACAAAATCATATTTTATCTTTTTATCAAATAAAATCATATTTTACATATAAAATCCAATTTTATACATAAAATCATATTTTACTCAATATTTCCATAAGATCATATCTTATCATCAATTGTACCAAAATAATTAATTTCATAAAATCTGATTTAACGGATAAAATCTATAAATTTTCCAAAAATTCAAATTTATCCAAAAATCAATTTTAAAATTTTCGGACTCGAACAATTCGATCTGACGCCTCGTGGACCAATCAAAACAATTTTCGATCGGACCAAAAATAGAATTTTAACATATTAAAATTTTAATTAAAAATAAAAATTAATTTTCCCGGGCCGCCCGAGACGATCCCGGGCAGCCCGTCGCTGCCCCTTGGGCAGCGACGATCGCTGCCCTGCGCAGCGCCCAGCGCTTCCATCGCTGCCCGTGTTTTGCCCGTCAAAAATTTAATTTTTAAAATTTGTTTTGTTTCAAAAACCGAGGCTTAAAAATTTTGTACAATTGATTAATTTAATCGCTTGATCTGAGCAACCTGGCTATGATACCACTGTTGGAAAACGATGATCAGATCAATCAGAATTGATACCCGGTGCAGCGGAAGTTTAAAACTTTTATATGGAACGATTCCATATCGTGGGTATCAAAACTTTACGATTAAATTGTGCGTGTAAAAATTAAATAACAATTAAATTTTTACCTTGAAATCTCGAAACGAGATTATGGACACCAACAGATTACTCTGCTCTTGTTGTATATCCCAGGAACTGATGGACGAACAATTCTTCAATCAGGTCCACGAACAGAAGTTTAATCCCTCTGATAGATTGCACTAAAAAATCTATCAGAAGTTTCTACGAAGAGAATTAACGAATTTGATCCGTTAAACCAGACTGCAAATTCAAAATTCACAGGCTGGATTTTCTGACAGAGAGAGAGAGGGGCGGCGGCCACTATATAAAAACTAGGGTTTTCGAAAAATTTTGTGACCTCTGTTATGTAATTTCTGTACTGCAATAACTTATTTATAATGTGGGCTGCTAACAGCTTACGGCCCATTAATCATAAGTTCAAGCCTGACAAGCAAAGACCGCATGTTCAGAAATTAATATAAAATTCATCGTGACTCAGATTGATAAACCAATTTCACCAATGTGCACAGAAACCATTTCTGCATCTTTTAAAGTCAAGATAAATTTTTTGAATCCGAATTCAGTGGTTTCCAAAAATGCCTATCCCTATGTCATTTTAGGAAATCTTACTCCTCTACTCTGATATAAGAAGTCCCACTTCTTTATTCACTAAATTTAACTCTTTAAATTTAATTATCTCAACGGGGATTAAAAATCCATTACTTGTGTGACCCTCAATGGTTCAGGGATACAGCTAGCCATGGGCTCACAACTCCTTGTGACTCGAAACAAAAATTTCCGACTTGCCCATCGAATCATGGTAAGAGCGCCTAGCAACATCGCCCCATGATCCCCTAGGTATCACTGATAGTGCCTGCAAGAACCAATAGATTTTTGTTAGCGTACAGTACGGTCCCTTCATCCATATATCCCGATCGAATCAATAACCATTGGTAAATCGAGAGTCGTTCGAGAATCGATAACTATGCAATGCATCTTGAAGATCAAATAGTGACATCGCATGTGCTACTAAGAAACCATTTCTTAAAACACATCATGTACTCTGGCCAGAGATTCGTCACACTAATATCTCCTCAGATTGCATAGGATATCCACACTAGCAAGTATGTGGTGAATCCTTGACAACAAAGCATCGACTCCTATATGTGTCATAACTATACACAATCCCGACACCTGATGACCCCAATAGAGTCGGTAAACGAGTCAAAGTACAGTACTAGCATATAGAGTCTCAATGATGTTTCAAGTAGTAAGGACTAATGGTGTACAACCAAAACCGCGGACTTTATCCACCCGATAAGTGATAACCACTTGGAAAGTCCGGATAGGGTAGTTCGATCATTCATCGTATGAATATCCATTTGCATGCTTTGAACATCTCTATGTTCCATACCAATGAAACGTGGTACTCGGCATCGCAAATGCTAGTCTCAATCTCGAGCGATCCTTATCCTTATTAACGGACGGCTCAATCGACTAGAAACTGTTTAGAATATACAGTGACTATAAGATGTGTTTCATGATAGCCATCCCTATGTGCCACCACATCTTACATACACTATAGTATATTCAAGGTCTTCATCTAAACATATTATAGTATGTCACAACATAATAATATGATAAAAGATAAAGTAAACGCCATTATAAAAGTGTAAATTATATTAAACAAAAGATTGTTTATACATAGAGTCATAAAAGCCCTTAGCCACAAGTTGGCTCACCGGGCACCCACTCTTTCAACAACTCGACCAGAAAGACACAACAGGCCGTCTCCCTGCAAATGGAAACCAGAAGTATTATCACCCTCAGCCAAACGGGTTAACTTCTGCGTCTTCATATCAGAATTCTGAGCTTTCCGGATTCGTCAATACAACGCTGGCTCTGCAAGCACAGAAGAAACACGAATCCCTTGCTGTTCTTTCTTATGACGGAATGTGAATCCTGAAGAACAACACTCTTCCACTGCCTTCCGTACCGAATTGGTTCGAAGGGAACTCGCATAGACTTTGCGACTAAGCGCATTAGCAACAGGATTTGAAGAACCTGGATGGTACTTGATCTCACAATCGTAATCCTTCAACAGATCCATCCAACGACGCTGCCGCATGTTCAACTCAGCCTGAGTGAACAGATACTTCAAACTCTTATGATCGGTGAAGATCTCAAATCGTTCTCTGTACAAATAGTGACGCCATATCTTAAGAGCAAAGACAATGGCTGCAAGCTTTAAATCATGTACGGGATAGTTCTCCTCGTGAGTCTTCAGCTGTCTGGAGGCATAAGCGATCACGTGGCCATTCTGAGTCAACATACACCCCAAAACCTGGAGAGAAGAATCAGTGAAGACTACAAAACCACCTGATCCAGACGGTAAAGAAAGAACTGGAGTTGTCGTCAGACGACGTCTCAACTCACAAAAACTGTCTTCACAAGCATCAGAACAAACGAAAAAAACGTCTTTCTTCGTCAACTGAGTCAAAGGCTTAGCTATCTGAGAGAAATTCTCCACAAAACGACGATAGTATCCTGCTAAACCAAGGAAACTACGAATCTCAAAAGCTGTAGTCGGACGTGACCAATTCAAAATAGCCTCTGTCTTGATAGGATTAACAGATACGCCCTCCTGAGAAATGACATGACCAAGGAACACAACTCGGTCAATCCAGAAGTCACACTTACTCAGCTTTGCGTACAACTGTTTCTCCCTCAAGACCTGCAGTACAGTATAGAGATGGTAGGCATGCTCATCCATGCTGCGAGAATACACCAAAATATCATCGATGAACACCACCACGAACTTATCCAAAAAGTCGTGGAAAACTCTGTTCATCAGATCCATAAAAATAGCTGGAGCATTCGTCAAACCAAACGGCATCACTAGAAACTCATTGTGTCCATACTGCGTTCGAAATGCTGTCTTAGGAACATCCTCCTGTCAAACTCGCAACTGATGATACCCAGACCGAAGATCAATCTTCGAATAGACAGAAGTACCCTGCAACTGATAAAAGAGATCATTTATCCGCGGAAGAGGATACTTATTCTTCACTGTCACCTGATTCAACTGACGGTAGTCAATACACAACCGCATCGACCCATCCTTCTTCTTGACAAACAGTACTGGGGCTCCCCATGGCGAAACACTAGGTAGAATATAACCCTTATCAAGAAGATCTTGCAATTGCTTCTGCAGCTCTTTCATTTCTGACGGTGGCAATCGGTAAGGAGTTCTGGAAATCGGTGTAGTCCCTGGCACTAACTCAATGCCAAACTCAATCTCCCTTACTGGTGGCAAACCTGAAATCTCTTCTGGAAACACATCTGGAAAGTCACGAACCACTGGTATCTCTTGGATATCTGGCTCTCCTAAGGATGCGTCAATGGCGTAGATAAGGTAGTCTTCCCCGCCAGACTCTAAAGCACGCCGGGTCTTCAGAGCTGAAACCACTGGCATCGGGGGTCGTGCTCCCTCACCATAGAAATACCACGACTCGTCATCCTCTGGACGAAACTGAACAAACCTCTGATAGCAATCCACTATCGCTCGGTAGGTAGTTAATAGATCTATCCCAATGATGCAATCGAAAACTTCCATCGCTAGAATCATCAGGTTAGCACTAAGCTGATGTCCCTCGAAATCCAAAACACAACCCACAACTAGATGCTTGGCTAAAACCTCGCTCCCCATAGGAGTAGAAACAACTAGCAACACGTCTAAAGAAATAAACGGCAATCTATACTTCTTAGCAAAATGTGCTGAGACAAAAGAATGCGATGCACCGGCATCAATCAAAACATATGCAGGAAAACCACATAAACTACAAATACCTGCAATCATCCGATCACTGTCAGCCTCTGCTGAAAGAGTGGGTGCCCGATGAGCCAACTTGTGGCTAAGGGCTTTGCTGACTCTTTGTATAAACAATCTTTTGTTTAATATAATTTACACTTTTATTAATGGCAATGACTTTATCTTTCTTCATATTGTTATATTGTGATATACTATTGTTGTTTTGATAAAGACCTTGAATATACTATAGTGTATGTAAGATGTGGTAGCACATGGGGATGGCTATCATGAAACACATCTTATAGTCACTGTATATTCTAAACTGTTCCTAGTCGATTGAGCCGTCCGATAATAAGGATAAGGATCGCTCGAGATTGAGACTAGCATTTGCGATGCCGAGTACCACGTTTCATTGGTAAGGAACATAGAGATGTTCAAAGAATGCAAATGGATATTCATACGATGAATGATCGAACTACCCTATCCGGACTTTCCAAGTGGTTATCACTTATCGAGTGGATAAAGTCCGCGGTTTTGGTTGTACACCATTAGTCCTTACTACTTGAAACATCATTGAGACTCTATATGCTAGTACGGTGCTTTGACTCGTTTACCGACTCTATTGGGGTCATCAGGTGTTGGGATTGGGTACAGTTACAACACATATAAGAGTCGATGCTTTGTTGTCAAGGATTCACCACATACTTGCGAGTGTGTATATCCTATGCGATCTGAGGAGATATTAGTGTGACGAATCTCTGGCCAGAGTACATGATGTGTTTTAAGAAATGGTTTCTTAGTAGCATATGCGATGTCACTATTTGATCTTCAAGATGTATTGCATAGTTATCGAATCTCGAACGACTCTCGATTTACCAGTGGTTGTTGATTCGATCGGGATATATGGATGAAGGGACCGTACTGTATGCTAACAAAAATCTATTGGTTCTTGCAGGCACTATCAGTGATACCTAGGGAATCATGGGGCGATGTTGCTAGGCGCTCTTACCATGATTCGATGGGCAAGTCGGAAATTGTTGTTCCGAGTCACAAAGAATTGTGAGCCCACGGCTAGCTGTATCCCTGAACCATTGAGGGTCACACAGAGTAATGGATTTTTAATCCCCGTTGAGATAGTTAAATTTAAAGAGTTAAATTTAATGAACAAAGAAGTTGGACTTCTTATTTAAGAGTAGAGGAGTAAGATTTCCTAAAATGACATAGGGATGAGCATTTTTGGAAATCACTGAATTCGGATTCAGAAAATTTATCTTAACTTTAGAAGATGCAGAAATGGTTTCTGTGAACATTGGTAAAATCGGTTTATCAATCAGAGTCACGATGAATTTTATATTAATTTTTGAACATGCGGGCTTTGCTTGTCAGGCTTGAACTTATGACTAATGGGACCTAAGCTGTTAGCGGCCTACATTATAAATAAGTTATTGCAGTACAGAAATTATACACAACTGGTCACAATTTTCGAAAAACCCTAGTTTTCTCTCTAACAGTGGCCTCCCCCCTCCCCTCTGCTCAGGAAAAATCCATCCTGTGAATTTTGAATTACAGTCTGGTTTAACGGATCAAATTCGTTAATTCTCTTCGTAGAAACTTCTGATAGATTTTCTAGTGCAATCTATCAGAGGGATTAAATCTCTGTTCGTGGACCTGATTGAAGAACAGTTCGTCCATCAGTTCCTGGGAGATACAAAAAGAGCAGAGCAATCTGTTGGTGTCAATAATCTCGATTCGAGATTGGAGGTAAAAATTTATAATTGTTATTTAATTTTTACACACACAATTTAATCGTAAAGTTTTGATACCCATTATGGAATCGTTCCATATAAAATTTTTAAACTTCCGCTGCACCGAGTATCAATCCTGATTGATCTGATCGCCGTTCTCCAACAGTGGTATCAGAGACAGGTTGCTCAGATCAAGCGATTAAATTAATCGATTGTACGAAAATTTTTAAGCCTCGGTTTTTGAAACAAAATAAATTTTTTAAATAAAAAAAAAATAATTTTCGGGCAAAACCCGGGAAGCGATTGGATCGCTGCCCCGGGCAGCGCACGGCGCTGCCCTAGGGGCAGCCGGGCTGCCCGGCCCGAGCCCTTTTGGGGTGCGGGCAGCCCGGGAACGTCCCGGGCGGCCCGCGGAAAAATTAATTTTTAATTTTTAAAATTAAAATTTTAATATGTTAAAATTCTATTTTTGGTCCGATCGAAAATTGTTTTTGATTGGTCCACGAGGCATCGGATCGAATTGTTCGAGTTCGAAAAATTTAAAATTGATTTTTGGATAAATTTGAATTTTTGGAAAATTTATAAATTTTATCCGTTAAATCAGATTTTATGAAATTAATTATTTTTGGTACAATTGATGATAAGATATGATCTTATGGATATATTGAGTAAAATATGATTTTATGTATAAAATTTGATTTTATATGTAAAATATGATTTTATTTGATAAAAAGATAAAATATGATTTTGTATGTAAAATAAGATTTTATATATGGAATATGATTTTATCCTTTTAATTTAAATTGCCATTGCATGTTATCCAATAAATTAATTTTGAATTAAATGTTATTGGATAAGGATGATCGATTGCCATGACCAATTTTGTAGGTGTATGTTAGGAATTTACATTTGTTTTTATTGTTGTTGGATTTATTAATGGGCCTGGTTTATGGCCCAATATGAATTGTCATATGTAATAAAAGTGGGCCTGGTTTATGGCCCGTTCCCACCCCTTGAAATGTATCCCCTACTTGTCATGGTTATTTATTGTAAATACATTAGACTTAGTGGGAGATGAAGATTTGAAGATGGAGGTGGGCCCAACAGACAATAAAGATAGAAGAAATGTAAATTGGAAGCTCAATGTAATAGGATTGCATTGCATACTGCATATTACCTAGGATTGGACTAAGACTCATGATTGGCAACCACGGGTCGATTAGAAATATAATCGATCATCCTATATAATATATGATATTATCGTTGTATGCATGTTTTAGACAAAATTATGTGAATCCGGCAAGCATAAAAATTTTAAAATGATGAGACAAATTTTCAAAATTAAAATCCCTCATTTTAAATATGATTTAAAATTGATATCAAGATAAATAAAGGAAATTTAAAATTGTTTAAATGTTCCTACCTTCCATCAAAGATCAATGTATGAGATGCTACCCGCGGATATGGTCCGGCTCATATTATTGGGGGGGCCCGTTCGTCGGAAAGCTGTACATTGGATCGACACATGTTGTAAGTTGGGTGGAACTCCCATGGGATCGGCTCATATTATTGGGGGATCCACATGGCGACCGTCCATCACAACTTAATATTGATGGGTCATCTTGACATGTCACAATAAACGGCGTCATATTATTGGGCCCTTATTGGACATGAGGTAAAAACGTGGAGGTTGCTTTGGAAGCAATTGGGCTCTACCTTTTGAAAATTATGGTTGGCTGATATTATTCGGGACCATAGTTTGTCAATTGGACTCCATGTTCTCACTAAGGAAAACAGTTTCCCGTTTTCACTAGAGGGTAGTGAAATCGTTAAAATAGTGGAAGTGAGATTCATAAAATAAATTTCGCCTATTTTATGTCTTAGTAAATTAATTAAACAATCACTGATATTTGTCTGTTTCTTTTCAGTATTTCATAAAGATGAATTCGCGTAATCCACTTTTCTCGATCCTCGAACAAAATAAATTGACTGGCGCAAACTATACGGAATGGTTCCGTAAGTTGAAGATTGTCTTGACTTCGGAGAAGATGCCTTACGTGTTAGATAAATCTCCTCCGAAGGAAGCACCAGCTGACATAAGTCCAGAAGAGTTAGCCAAACTTGATACATGGTGGGACCATGATATCAAGGCCAAATGCTATATGCAAGCCTCGATGTCTGATGAACTCCAGAGGCGATTTGAGGATACCGTGAATGCTGCTGACATTCACGTACAACTCAAGGAACTTTTTGGGGCTCAATCGAGAGCTGAAAGGTTCGCTACTGTAAAAGAGCTAGTGACGTGTCGCATGCGTGAAGGGACTTCGGTCCGTGATCATGGGGTACGAGTGATTTGGCTCATACAGAAGTTGGTAATGCTTGATTTGGTGTTGGAGCATGAACTCAACGTGGACTTACTACTTCTATCTCTTCCTTCTTCGTTTGATGGATTTGTGGTGAATTTCAATATGAACAAGATAGAGGCCTCCCTTGAAGAGATGGTCAATATGCTTGTAACATATGAATCCACTTTAAAGAAGGATAAACCGGCTTTCTTGGTGGGCTCCTCTTCTTCTACTAAGAAGGGGCCAAGTACAAAGGGTAAGAAACGTTCTGCCCCACCCAAGAAAATCGAACCCGAGAAGAAGTACAATACAAAGGCTTCAAACATGGAAAAGTCCAAGGATATTTGCCATTACTGCAAGAAGCCCGGTCATTGGAAGCGTAACTGCAAGGAATATCTAGAGCAGTTGCGAACTGCGAAGGGTATGTTCTATATTGAAATAAATGTTTCACTTAATACTACTTCTTGGGTATTGGATACCGGATGTGGATCTCACATTTGCAATGATTTGCAGGTGATGACAATAAGTCGCAAGCTTAGAATGGGTGAGACCCAGCTGAGGCTCGGAAATGGTTCCAGAGTTGAAGCTAAAGCTGTGGGAGATGTTTATTTAATTTTGCAGAACGATTTTAAGTTACTTTTGAGAGATGTTTTATTTGTTCCAGATTTGATTAAAAACATTATTTCTGTTTCTATGCTTGATAGAGATGGTTTTTCTAGCAATTTTGTGAATGGGATTTGCAAGATTTACAAGAATGAATGTTTGATTGGAAATGGACAACTTGAAAACGATCTATATAACATAAAATTAAAAGACGTTCCAATAAATTATGTTGATAAACCGGCAACAACAAACAAAAGGAAAATCGATAGTCAAAACCCGGCAAACTTTTGGCACGCTAGGCTAGGTCATATTTCCTCAAGGAGGATGAACAAGCTAGTGGGAGAGGGCATGTTTGATATGTCTGATATTAACTCTCTACCTACTTGTGAATCCTGCCTGAAAGGAAAAATTACTAAATCTCCTTTTAAGGGGAAACCTGAGCGTAGTCAAAATCTGTTGGATTTGATCCATACAGACGTTTGTGGTCCATCTAGAATTGGTACTCAATTCGGCCACACCTACTTCATTACCTTTACTGATGATTATTCAAGGTATGGGTATTTATATTTAATGAAATATAAGTCTGAAGCATTTGAAAAGTTCAAAGAATTCAAGGCTGAAGTAGAAAATAAGCTAGGTAAAAGTATTAAAGCACTTCGATCGGATCGAGGTGGAGAATACTTGAGTACCGAGTTTTTGGACTATCTAAAAGAGAATGAGATTCTCTCTCAGTGGACTCCTCCTATGACACCTCAGTTGAATGGTGTATCGGAGCGTCGTAATCGAACTTTGTTGGACATGGTTCGATCCATGATGAGCTTCACTGAACTTCCACCTTCGTTTTGGGGCTACGCGCTTGAAACAGCGGTATTTTTGTTAAAAAACGTCCACACTAAAGCAGTGGACAAAACACCATACGAGTTATGGAATGGCAAAGCTCCTAAGTATTCGTACTTGAGGATTTGGGGATGTCCTGCTTACGTGAAGCAGACAGTGGGAGATAAGTTGGATAGTCGATCCACCTTATGTTATTTTGTAGGGTATCCAAAGAATTCAATCGGATATTATTTCTATCATCCTGCTGAAACAAAGGTGTTTCTTTCAAGGAATGCCACCTTCTTGGATAAGGAGTTCTTATTGGATAAGAAAGGCAAGATGATGGAACTCGAAGAAATTCGAGAAGAACCCGAAATATAAAATAATGATCCTACACCTCAGGAACCATTGATAGACACGGCTATACCTAGAAGATCTGAGAGGACTTCTAGACCTCCTATTCGATATGGTCTTCTTCTTGAAGGGGATCAAGATGAACCCGACGTTGGATGTGATCCAAGAAACTTCAAGGAAGCAATTTCTGATGCGGATTCAAATTTATGGCTTGAAGCTATGCAGTCGGAAATAGATTCGATGCATACAAACCAAGTTTGGTATTTAGTAGATCCTCCCGATGGAATTGTTCCAATAGGGTGTAAATGGATCTACAAGAGAAAGCTTGGGCCTGATGGTAAGGTATTGACCTACAAGGCGCGATTGGTGGCGAAAGGTTATACTCAAAGACAAGGAGTTGACTATGATGAAACCTTTTCACCAGTTGCAATGTTCAAGTCCATAAGAATCCTTATTGCCATAGCTGCTTGGTATGACTATGAGATATGGCAAATGGATGTGAAGACTGCATTTCTTAATGGAAACATTAAGGAAGAGATCTATATGACGCAGCCTGAGGGATACACATCCATGGGAAGCGAGCATAAGGTATGCAAGCTTTAGAGATCAATCTATGGTTTAAAACAAGCATCAAGAAGTTGGAACCAGAAATTTGATGAAACAATAAAGGATTTTGGTTTCATCAAGAACCCGGAGGAACCATGCGTGTACAAGAAAGTAGTTAAGGATGCTGTGACATTCTTAGTACTTTATGTTGATGACATCCTACTCATTGGGAATGACGTAAGGATGTTGCAGTCAACAAAGATATGGTTATCAGGTAGATTCTCGATGAAGGATTTGGGTGAGGCATCCTATATTCTAGGGATACAGATCTATAGAGATAGATCTAAGAGAATGATAGGACTCACTCAAGCAACCTACATCGACACCATATTGAAACGGTTTTCAATGGATGGGTCCAAGAGAGGACATCTACCCATGTGTCATGGAGTTTCTCTATCCAAGTCTATGTGTCCCAAGACTGATGAAGAGATAGAGAAAATGACACATGTACCATATGCGTCAGCCATAGGTAGTATCATGTATGGGATGATATCTACCAGAACGGATGTAGCATTTGCTCTGAGCGTCACGAACAGATATCAAGCTAATCCCGGTCAAATGCATTGGAAAGCCGTGAAGGACATTCCTAAGTACTTACGAAGGACTAAGAATATGTTCATGGTATATGGAGGAAGAGAACTAAAATTGGAAGGCTATACCGACTCTAGCTTCCAAAGTGACGTGGATGACTCGAAGTCAACCTCTGGATTTGTGTTCATGCTCAATGGCGGTGCTGTATCTTGGAAGAGTTCCAAGCAGGACACCACAGCAGATTCCACCACTGAGGCAGAATACATTGCAGCATCAGCTGCTGCTAAAGAGGCCGTTTGGATGAGGAATTTCGTCCAAGAGTTGGGCGTCATTCCGGAAGTTGTTGGTCTAGTCCCGGTGTACTGTGACAACACGGGTGCCATTGCTCAGGCAAAGGAACCAAGGTCTCATGAAAGATCCAAACACGTACTGAGGAAATACCACATCATCCGGGAGATTGTGGAAAGAGGAGACATCACTATCGAAAGAGTGGCCTCTGCAGAAAATATCGCTGATCCACTTACTAAGCACTTTCCAGGACCATTATTTGACAAACATCACGAAGCAATGGGTCTACGTAGTATGACTAGTTGGCTTTAGGGCAAGTGGGAGATTGAAAATTGAAAGAGTGGGTGCCCGGTGAGCCAACTTGTGGCTAAGGGCTTTGATGACTCTTTGTATAAACAATCTTTTGTTTAATATAATTTACACTTTTATTAATGGCAATGACTTTATCTTTCTTCATATTGTTATATTGTGATATACTATTGTTGTTTTGATAAAGACCTTGAATATACTATAGTGTATGTAAGATGTGGTAGCACATGGGGATGGCTATCATGAAACACATCTTATAGTCACTGTATATTCTAAACTGTTCCTAGTCGATTGAGCCGTCCGATAATAAGGATAAGGATCACTCGAGATTGAGACTAGCATTTGCGATGCCGAGTACCACGTTTCATTGGTAAGGAACATAGAGATATTCAAAGCATGCAAATGGATATTCATACGATGAATGATCGAACTACCCTATCCGGACTTTCCAAGTGGTTATCACTTATCGAGTGGATAAAGTCCGCGGTTTTGGTTGTACTCCATTAGTCCTTACTACTTGAAACATCATTGAGACTCTATATGCTAGTACTGTGCTTTGACTCGTTTACCGACTCTATTGGGGTCATCATGTATCGGGATTGGGTACAATTACAACACATATAGGAGTCGATGCTTTGTTGTCAAGGATTCACCACATGCTTGCAAGTGTGGATATCCTATGCGATCTAAGGAGATATTAGTGTGACGAATCTCTGGCCGGAGTACATGATGTGTTTTAAGAAATGGTTTCTTAGAAGCACATGCGATGTCACTATTTGATCTTCAAGATGTATTGCATAGTTATCGAATCTCGAACGACTCTCGATTTACCAATGGTTGTTGATTCGATCGGGATATATAGATGAAGGGACCGTACTGTACGCTAACCAAAATCTATTGGTTCTTGCAGGCACTATCAGTGATACCTAGGGAATCATGGGGCGATGTTGCTAGGCGCTCTTACCATGATTCGATGGGCAAGTCGGAAATTGTTGTTCCGAGTCACAAGGAGTTGTGAGCCCACGGCTAGCTGTATCCATGAACCATTGAGGGTCACACAGAGTAATGGATTTTTAATCCCCGTTGAGATAGTTAATATTAAAGAGTTAAATTTAATGAACAAAGAAGTTGGACTTCTTATTTAAGAGTAGAGGAGTAAGATTTCCTAAAATGACATAGGGATGGGCATTTTTGGAAATCACTGAATTCGGATTCAGAAAATTTATCTTGACTTTAGAAGATGCAGAAATGGTTTCTGTGAACATTGGTAAAATCGGTTTATCAATCAGAGTCACGATGAATTTTATATTAATTTCTGAACATGCGGGCTTTGCTTGTCAGGCTTGAACTTATGACTAATGGGCCCTAAGCTGTTAGCGGCCTACATTATAAATAAGTTATTGCAGTACAGAAATTATACACAACAGGTCACAATTTTCGAAAAACCCTAGTTTTCTCTCTAACAGTGGCCGCCCCCCTCCCCTCTGCTCAGGAAAAATCCAGCCTGTGAATTTTGAATTACAGTCTGGTTTAACGGATCAAATTCGTTAATTCTATTCGTAGAAACTTCTGATAGATTTTCTAGTGCAATCTATCAGAGGGATTAAATCTCTGTTCGTGGACCTGATTGAAGAACAGTTCGTCCATCAGTTCCTGGGAGATACAACAAGAGCAGAGCAATCTGTTGGTGTCAATAATCTCGATTCAAGATTGGAGGTAAAAATTTATAATTTTTATTTAATTTTTACACACACAATTTAATCGTAAAGTTTTGATACCCATTATGGAATCGTTCCATATAAAATTTTTAAACTTCCGCTGCACCGGGTATCAATCCTGATTGATCTGATCGCCGTTCTCCAACATTTACCTTTCAAGGCAGTAGTTCCAACTTCTGGGAAGCTACAACAAAAGATTGTATCAAAGTCTAACCAATCTAAACAACAACAAGGCTCAAGGTAATTCTCTATAACGTTCTTCATCCAAATCTCTGAAACGAACAATGCTGTTAACCCTGGGCTTGACAAACTCTAAAAGAATCTGTTCAGATACAAATCAAAGATAAATAACCATGATCAACTTACAAGCCAAGTTCAACAACTCAAAAACGGTTCGAAATCCCAAAACTCAAACCGACGGCATGATGGCTAAAAACTGAACAAACCGAAAATGCAGACTGCAGTTCATTACCGATATCAACTCAATTCAATGCTAATACAACAACAACAAGGAAATCCCAACAAATCTCAAACCCACATTTTTGAAAATTGTTTCCAAAAATCATAACAATTCCGAACGTCTCTCTATTTCAAAATCGACAGATAATAAACGATCAGAACTCCGCCAAGAACAACATACTAGAAACTAAATCGATTCTAACAACCTCCGAAAAACAAAACATATCCGATCGGAGAAAAAATTACGGTATAACGGAGCTCTCACTGCAGTGATCACTAATCTGCCTTTAGAAATAATTTCCAACGGCTGGATCGAGCTCGGACTGAAATCTGGAAGCTTGAGCAAGATATGGGGCGTCTCTAATGGAGTATCTCGGTTGGGAGGAGGAAGGAGGATGATGAGAAAAGTCAATAAAGTGTAGATAATATATAAAATCCCAAATTTGCATTTTAGTCCCTGAAATTTCCAAAATTTGCAAAAAGGATACTGATCAAAATCAAGTCTGCTCGTGAACTCTGTAATCTCCGATTAACTCAAATAAACTTATTTAAGATAAAAACGGAGCGTTACATGCATGCCCTCCGACTGGAGATTCATGAAACTCACGGAACATCATAGTTTTTAGCGTTGAATCAAGCCCTAAGACATACCGTCCTTTGTATAAGACAACTCCATCCCTCACGGAGTATGCGCTCAGTGTAGTAGGATTAGCCTGCAAATGGTTGTGGATGATTATTAGATCTGCAGAGCTTGATTCTCCTGTTGAAGAGTGTTTATAAATAAAAATTCTGGGTGGGAGAAGGCAGCCAATATATGTGGTTCGGTAGCTGCTCCATCGATCTCATGTACTCGAGACAACGAATCAGCAGCAGAATTCTCCTTGCCCGGTTTGTATTCAATCTTGAAGTGATATCCGATCAACTTTCGTAGGTAGTATTGTTGTTTTGGGGTCTGGATAGTCTGATTAAGCAAGTCACGCATACTTTTATGATCTGTGCGAATAACAAAGGAATGCCCCAGTAAGTATTGTCTCCATTTGGCTACTGACTCTGTTACAGCATACAGTTCTCGCACATAGGTAGACGCCATCTGCATCCGTGGACCCAACTTCTTAGTGAAATACGATAAAGGATGTCCTCCTTGCATCAATACTCCGCCAATTCCCACCTTCGAAGCGTCAGTTTCTACGACAAAGTGTTGAGAAAAATTAGGTAGGCCAAGAACAGGAGTCTTTGTCATGACGTCCTTAATGTGATCAAAGGCCTTGGTGGCTTCCAACGTCCACTAAAAAGAGTCTTTTTTTAGTAACTCAGTTAGTGGGGCAGCCAAAGTAGCGTAGTGAGCTACAAACCGTCTGTAGTATCCCGTGATGCCCAGAAATCCTCGCAACTATTTCAGATTCATAGGTTGCGGCCAATGCTTCATTACCTCAATTTTCTTTGGATCTGCCAACACACTCCCTGCTGTAACTAAGTGCCCTAGATATTCCACTTTTGTTTGAAAAAACTGACTTTTGGATAATTTAGCAAAGAATTTCTGCTTGAACAGAAGATCCAACAACACCAAAGCAAGATGCTCCAATTGCTCATATTCATGCTCACTGTAGACTAAGATATCATCGAAGAATACAATAACAAATCTTCTCAAATATGGCTGGAATACCTGATTCATAGTTTCTTGGAATGTTTATGGTGCATTGGTCAACCCGAAGGGCATTACGAGAAATTCGTAATGGCCCTCATGAGTGCGAAAGGCAGTTTTGTGTATGTCCCTTTTATCCATCCGGATTTGATGATATCCAACCCGCAAATCCAGTTTGGAAAAAACTCGTGCTCGGCCCAACTCATCCAGTAGCTCATCGATAGTAGGAATTGGGAACCGATCTTTTATAGTGAGCGCATTCAAAGCTTGATAATTGACACAAAAATGGCACGAGCCATCTTTCTTTTTATCCAACAAGACTGGAGATGATTAGGGACTAATGCTTGATCGGATGAACCCTTGGTCGATCAATTCTCCAACTATTTTCTCAATAGCGTCCTTTTGGAAGTAAGGATAATGGTAGGGGCGTAAATTAACTGGAGTTGATCCTGGAAAGTAAGTGTATGTGGTGATCAATGGTTCGGTAAGGAGGTAGAGCAATGGGCTCCTGAAAAATTCCTTGGTACTGCTTCAAGAGCGCATGCCCTTTTTCTGGAATTGGCGCATTTGCATCACTTAACTGCAGACAGGGTGCTTCCTTTGGCTCCTCGAAACTGTTTTGAATTTCAGCGAGAGTGTAGAGAGCGCAGATAGATTCTTTTGCAAGAGCACACAGAGTCAGTTATAAGAGACAAGAACTGTGGGAGTGTGTTTATTTCCGGTCAAGCATATCTTCTCTCCTTTCCATGCAAATTCCATTGTCAGGGCCTCGTGGTCATGTAAACAAGGGCCTAATGTGCAGAGCCATTGCATTCCCAGGACAATTTCTTACCCCCAGATTGGTAGCACATATAGATCAATACGAAACTCATGACCCTACAGAAATAAAGGCACCTGCGGACACACTTTTTCGCACCACAAATACTGCCCGCTGCCCATGTATACCCGAAATCGGCGAGACTCGGTAACAGCCATTCCCAGCCTCTCCACCAGCCCTTCTTGCACAAAGTTATTGTGGCTTCCAGTGTCAATTAAGACTTCTACCGGAATCTGTTGATACCTTGCAGTAATGCGGAAGATTCGTGGATTAGCGGAGCTAGTAAGTGTATGTAAACTTACCTCAGCAATCCCATCCTCTATTTCTGGCAGTGGCGTGTTCCCAGGGACATCCAACCCAATCGGACAGTCTTTCGAGTCGTCCCCTAGTAAGACCATCACTCTATTTTTGCAGAGATGGTTGGCGCTAAAATTTTCATCGCAATTTAAGCAGAGCACCTTCTCTCTTCGTTCCTTCATTTCAGCGATGGTCAGTCATTTGATGGGCAGCTTTGGAGAAGGATGTGTATAGTATCGCCCTTCAGCCACCCCAAGTCCCATTTTCTCCCCTGGAGTGCGAGGAATTTGTGGAACCACGGTTTTTGTCACACCAGTAGTTAGTCCTCCAGCATGCAAGATTCCCTTCAGATCGTCATTTCTGTTTTCGAATAGTTGAGCTTTGTTCATAGCCTCAGTAAGACTCTTAGGTGGAGTAATGAGCAGCTCCCTTCGAATCTGGGGATTGAGACCCCAAATGAAAAAATTCAAAAACAGCGTTTCCTCAACTCCTTCAATCCAATTCATTAGAAATTCAAACTCCGTGCGATATTGGTTTATACTTCCAGTCTGCATCATCTTCGCAATTTTCCCCAAAGGGTCATCATACACCGACGCACCAAATCGTGCCTTTATCTCTGTTACAAAGTGATCCCATGTAACCAAAGAACCATGCCGGTCCATCCACTGGTACCAAGAGCATGCTTCCCCCTCCAAATGGAATGCAATCACCTGGAGTCGAATCTCCTGAGGGGTGGAATGTAAGGTGAAGTATTTCTCCACCTTGTATATCCAGTCATGTACCCCTTCACCATTGAATCGGGGAAGGTTAAGCTTGAAACCTCGCAACTGGCCAACAGGGTCATCTCCGACATTCCCCCCTTTCTTGCTTTTTTCTCCTTCAAAACAGAGAGAGTTCTCCGTAGCCCCTTGAGAGATATCGTGGACTCTCTGGTGCAATTGACCAAATCGCTGGTCCATAGAACCCATGTAATTCTCCAAGAGCTTGCTATAAGCCGACAGTTAATATTCTGAATGGGATTTGAATTTATTTTCCAGTTGCCTCATGGCGTTGGCGATATCTTCATTCTGCATCGTGAGCAACGAGAGCACCAAAATGATAAGATAGAGCACACTTCGAGTCTGTGCAAAACTCCTAGGAATTTCTTTGTATTGTTGTAAAAGTTTTGATGATTTACAAACACTCCTCTTTTCATCCTTTATACTCATCCTTACAACAAACTCAACAAGAACATAACTGTTTATTGAAAAAAAAAAAACGTGACTCTCCCTCACATGACGTAATCGCGCATCCAATTAGGTTTCCTCCTCCTTCTGGATTCTTCTTCTGGTTCGCTTCTGATTTCTTCTATTTTTGTTTCTTCGTTATTTGTGTGGGCTGGACGTCCTTTTCATTTTCCACAAGACCTTTCAAGGCCCAATCTTTCACTTGTTGGCCCACTAAGTTATAATCCATGTTGAGGGAAACTGGGCTATCACTCTCCATCTCACAGTAAATCAACTTCAACAGGTTACACGTTTGTCAGATTCACCTTACACTGCTCATGTTTTTAGTTGATTTCCCCCAATATCTTTTGTTTTTTTTTGAAAATCATTTATCGTTTCATTTTTTTTACAGTTTTGATCGATTGGCTTGATTTTATTGTGTTTACTATAGATCATCGGCATGCACGACCTCAGAAAAATCAAAGCTCAAAAGGTATGTGACGAATTCAACCACAACGTAAAGTTCTATTCATCAGATATTGTCCTTAATTATGATGTTTCATTTTTATCGTGAACTATAATTTGGTCGATTTATAGAAATTTGATTGATATTGTGAACTCAATAGAGTTGAGTGACCTGTACTGATCGACGCTGTTAAACGGCTGCGTGTCATAGATATCTTAAAATACTTCACTATACCACTCGCTCATGCAGTTTAGTGTTATTCTTGTTATTATCTTCTGATACCCTGTCATATGAGGCATGATATCCATTTAGACACGATTATATCCCTTATTTTAAAAGTTTATCCTCTTTATATTTGCAATTTTTCATTGATATTTTGTGTATAAACTAAACAGGGCCTGGATTAGTCCTTGACGTCACCCCGGATAAAATTGAAAAGTTCTTATGCGATCCATGTGAGAATACATTGTTCATTTTCTAGAGACTGAATATTTAGCAGGATGCCACTAACCTAGATGTTTTTTTGTGGACTTTGGTATACCTCGATCCACTCTGGAAAGTTTGTGAGGTAGAGACCCAGAATACAATGTAGATGTACTTCGTCGTGTACTATAAGGAGAAAAGAGGAGTATCGTGGATGCTCTGGTAAATTTCATCTTTTGTTTTTTTGATTCCTACATTTGGAGATTGAAGTATATTTGTTTTCACAATAATTTTGCGATCAATTTCTAGTTTGGTATTACACTTTTGTAACACTATTTTATCTATCGGAACCCTGACATCGATCGAAAGATCGCTTGTTACGTCTTCTTAAAAGGTCTTCCTGCTCAATAGATGATTCATGACGTTCGCCACTTTTTGTTTTTAGATCATTTTGTTTACAGGACTCTGACATGTAGTAAACAAATGCCAGGGTCCCTTGGATATGAAGAACAAGATGCAAAAAACACTTTTGCATCATGAGTAGGAATAAGCTGTTAATACATACATATATACACCCATGCTTGTTACATGTACGTGATGTGTTTTTTAAAAAGTTTCATATGGTGGCACTAGCGAGCTAATATAAATGATAGGGTGTAGATTAAGTTGAAGTATGACAACTGTAACCATGATGGTACCAGCACCAAAAAAAGATGAAAATTTGTACTTGTTCAATTGAAGTTTAATAAATTTTTCTTATTATAAATGGCTCATCTAACTAAGGGTGATTTTATGGCTCGATGAAGTAGATATCCTGTGATAGCAAAGGCATTGATGACTTCATGGAGATCCATTTTTTTATTCCTCTGTGAATGGTGAGTTATGATTCATATGACAACGATGGATGCATGACATGCAGAATTCTTGTTAAGGATAGGTTTTTTATTTTTTAGTATCTTTGGTTTCTTGTTAATGAGTCCTTTGAAGTTAGCACGCTTACTGTTTTTGCATGATGTGCAGCTAACTCTTACTGAATATCAATCTTATTGAACCATAATACATTTGCTTTCTAATTTTTCATGCTCTGCAATGTTTCCTTTATTTAACTTTAAAATTTAATTTTGACTTTGTTAGGAACTCGAGGGTAGAGCGAACAGGCTCCAAAATCCATGGTTTGGAATAGTGAACCGTTCACAAGCTGATATCAATAAGAATGTTGACATGAATTATGCTCGCCAAAAACAAAGGGAATATTTTGAATCAAGCCCAAAATATGGGCATCTTGCTCACAAAATGAGATCAGAATATCTGGCAAAGCTTTTGTCTCAGGTAAGTTAACCCCAGGCTGAACTCTATTTTTTTAGCTTGATTAGGGTAATGTTTTTCTTAATAAATAGCTGAAAGTGATCATGATGAGGTTCTAGAACTGTTTTCAGTTTTAAGAGTTTTATGTCTATCTATAGGCACAATTGTACAAAATTTTGGAAATGTGTTGTGCATTTGATGGCATATTTAAGGAAGATTTGGATGGCGGGTAATGCTCAAACACAATTGTTTTCTCTTATTTTTCATTTGACCATATGCATCAAACTGTTAAGATAAAAATATTATTTTCTTGTACTCAGCTCCAATGGACTTGGGACATGAAGATGTTGATATGTCCATTAAACTGTGCCGGGTGATTCCCAAAATTGACCTTTTTTGAGACTCACAACTAGCTTCTCTCATATTTCCTTTTTCTTATTATTTCAAGGTCAATTTTGAACTAATCCATATTTTAATTTTTATATAATTTTGTTTTCATGGAAGAAGGCTTCTTTGGTCTTGGAAATAATGCACTTGGACCTTCTGTACTATGGTATTTCTTCTACAGTGGTGGTTTTCTCCCAAAATGTTATAATCTTGCCAAAGATGCTTTCTCATTGTTTGCTCATGTGATTAACCTCAACATATTTTTATAAATTGATTCATATTTTGGAGCTAACAGTCCAATATAAGAAATAGATTACTCTGGGTAGCTCTGGAATTTCCGTTGTGTTTCTGATTGATGTCACGACTGACTTGTTGCACTGTGTTTGGATAACAATATACTCCCACTTTTCCTTACTTTTTCTAAGTTTTATTTCGATTTCCTTAAAACAATATATTATTCAGATGCTTTTGACTTTATTCTACCCTTTCACCTATGATCTGATCTTGAACAGTAGCTAATTCAAACTTTTTGCATGTGCATCATCTTTCCCTAACTTATCAGAACCAATTGTTTTCTTTTACCACACCTGTGTTTTTCAATGCACCTTTTTGTTTTATGAGTCACTGTATATCATGGTATTTTCTTTTGTAATACAATGATTGTCATTTATATTTTGTAATATTTGGTTTTTCTTCTTGTTACGCAGCTACATGCCAACTCCTGTGTTAGTCATTATCGATGTCCAGCCGAAAGAGCTTTGAACCAAGTAAAGTTAGGATTTTGTCTCCATGTAAACTATTTTCTAATCCCACTCATCCTGCTTATGATAGGAGTTAAGCATTTGTTAAGGGATGTGAAGGACACAACTATCAGCACCCTTGCTACAGAGGTTGTGTTAGCACCCTTCCCTCATTAGTGCACCCAAGTTTTTAAAATTTTAAAATATATTCTATTACAATCTTGTTCCTTTTTATTTATTGGATAAATTTTAATTGATGACATTCTGTCGGATAACTGAAGGAGGTAAGAGTCTTAGAAATCATTGTCTTGTGCAGGTCACTGGAAAACCTTCTGCTTTGAAGGGTTTGGATGCACGATTAAAAGTCATCCGTGACTATCTGGACCTTGATATTGAAGGGAAACTCCCATTAAACAGCAAAATATTCAACATCAATTGAATTGCATTCGCTGGTGTTGAACGAGGAGTTCCATCATATTCTGCGTTTGCAGAACACGAACGTGGATGGGAAGCAGAAGATCATGTTCGCTTTGTTCACGCCTCTAGTCCTTAGTTTCTGAACTTTTTTTGCATTTTTCTGTAGTGTTCATTGACTTAGAATTTTAATTTTGAGTGATTTGTAATACTAAAAAATTGTATATTAAATTTTATGTATGAAATTTTAAATTTTGGTTTATTTATAATTTTTTTTTGTTTTTTATATAGAAAAAGACAATGGAATTTATCCGTTGTCGTAGGGGTATAAAATTGTTGTAAATGATGGTGTTGTCAAAACTGCACCCCTACAACAACGGATAAAATCTGTTTTCGTTTCTCTCAAAGACAACAGATTTTGTGTCTACGACAATGGATTTTATCTGTTGTCTTTGATCTGTTGTCTTGAGGGCAACGACAACGGATTTTATCGGTTGTCGTAGACACAAATCTGTTGTCTTTGAGGGCAACAACAACGGATTTTATCCGTTGTCGTAGGGGCGCAGTTTTGACAACACCATCAGTTACAATAGTTTTAAACCCCCTACGACAACGGATAAAATCCGTTGTCGTTTTGCGTTTTTCTTGTATTGGCGCGCAATGGAGGATATTGGGCTAGGGTTTCGGGCAGGGGCTAGGGCAGCAGGAAGGGGCTCGGGCAGGGTCATCCTGGGTCGGGTCGATGTGTTTTAGGGTCAAGTCATGTGGATACAGGTCTGGGTTAATTTATTTTGGGTCCGAGTATTTTAATTATTAATTAAGTGATTAATTAGATGTTCATGGGATTGGAATTTTAAAAAAAAAAATCCAGTAGTAGTATCGGGTCTTTTAACCAACTAAGTTCCCAACTTTCTTGTTGCCAACTACACACTGATTACCGAACCTGGGAAACCTGCAACTGCCCCATCGAATGGGGTGTAGCGAATAATGCTCAACACGAAGGTATGAGTATACACATACTATGAATGCAAATACAAATGCATATGAATGGGTACTGGGAACCTATCATAGATAG
The DNA here is from genome assembly GCF_033568475.1 of Henckelia pumila. Classification (NCBI taxonomy): domain Eukaryota; kingdom Viridiplantae; phylum Streptophyta; class Magnoliopsida; order Lamiales; family Gesneriaceae; genus Henckelia; species Henckelia pumila. The sequence goes on from NC_133122.1 coordinate 93,586,354, forward strand.
AACACTGCTCAGTCAAAGGAACCGTGGTATGTAAAACGCTGGGCCGTCGCATCAGAAGGTGGCTCCCATACCATAAACCGTGGATATATCTGGATCCAAAACCATGACATCCATGCACAAAATATAATAGGGCTGAGCGACCCCTCTATAGGTAATATCAATGGAAACAGGTTCATCGTGCCAATGCATGCAACATAATATCCCGTGGCATAATAAATGCACATATAATCAATGCCACATAAAACATGCAAACATAGAACATACATGCTCAACAAGGATATCTCGGATAGTACGTCCGTACCTCAAATCATGCAACTCAAGCAACCTAGCCGCCCGGGTACTCAAGTCCATGCCTATAAGTATATAATCACTATATCACTTATAGCTCTCTAAATGCCTTAACTAGACTAATAGATACTCACTTAAGCTAATCTGAGTCTAGTATAATATCTGCGTCCGTCGTCTCTTGGCCCTCGAAAAGAATGCCTAAAAGCCCCTAAAAGATAACTAGAAAGGAGAGGAGAGGAATTGGAAATGTGCAATGAGGGAGGGTCTCGGCACCGATTTATATAATCATCGATCCGAGGGTCCGATCTCCGAGATCGGATCGTCTGATCTTCCCGAGAAACCCCCTAAGTACACGTGTCCTCTTATCCAATAGGAGTAAGCCAACAATGTTCGGATCATCCAATCCTCAACTTCGGATTGTCCAATCTCCTAATGTTGTCACATCAAATCCTTATCTGTTATCGGAATGAGATCGGATCGTCCGATCTCTCCGGAGCATCCGAACTCCCATCCTAGCTTCAAAAGTGTTAGGATGGTTCGATCTCTTGGCTTGTCCAGTTCGGATCGTCCGAACACCCTAAACTCTAGGAACTTCTCCGGATCATTTTTGAACGTAATGAATTCGATTTTCCACTCCTCTGACTTATTTGAGAACTCCTTAATCATGTTTTAACCATCTTAAACATTCTTAGTCTTTATAATTGCTACAATGGAAATCGAGTTACTACATTCTCCCCACCTTAAGAGATTTCGTCCTCGAAATCAAGTCTTGGTCAACCCTGAGAATGCATTCTCAATCAAGATTCCTGAAACCGCTGATAAAACCATTATCTAAACCACAAGAAAGTCTAGCTTCTATCAACCCAAAATGTCCCATCGTAAACAAAAGTGATCCATTCATGCTAGATTACAACAGTACTAGATAATTGAACTTAGGACTTAATCTAATTCCATCCCTACACACCTCTGCCATAGTATCGAAACTGGTGTTGGAATCCTTCCCCACTCAAGCATCTACTGACTGAATCTCTCTAATACTCTGAAAATGTGTAGTCCAAAATAACATATGATTTATCCCAAAAATCCCATGTTTGGCCATAGATACAAAATCTCTCTTCTATCGTGGAATCTACCTTACTTTATTATCGAGTAGTTAAATAGAGTTTCTCTAGCATTGCACTAATGCCTCTTAACTGATTTGAAACTCTAGCACCTCCCACGGTCCGTTTTATAATCATCGTTGGTCGATCCAACAAAAACTCAATCATCAAATTTCTAATCTCATGTATGAATTCAAGTGACAGTCTAATCACCCTATACTTGAGCAGATACACAAGACTTGTTTTATCCTTGTATCCCCATAACTTACACAGATATTTCCATCAAATCATACTAAGCAAAATCTTGGAATCCCAATGAATCTTGCTAAAGATTTTGACAATCTCGTCGCACCATCAAGCAATACCGTACATCCTTGCCGTTACCAAACTCATCGGCGGTTGATCAAGATAATTGATACCATACTTAAATCGAGATTTCTTTGATATCTAATTTATACCCCAAGTAATCAATGGTGATATTGTCTACTAGACTGTACCAAAATCACCTCACCCGTTCGTGCAACACTATGACTAACAACATTGTCAAAATAGTGTCATCATCCGATAACACGAGCAGTTCTTCTAACCACTTACTTTGGCATAGATGATAGTTGTGTTTTTGTTGCATTTGTTAGTATCATTTTTGTTGTTGTTTTGCATTAGTTGCATGTTTTATTTTAGCATTTTGTTCGTATTGTATTTTCTGTGTTTGCATGATGGGATTCTTGTTTTTGTGGTTAGGTCGCTTATTTTGCGGACTAAGATGGAACCTCGGAGGAACGGAGATTTGAAGCAAGGGAAATTCAAGTCAATTTCTGGAAATGCTCTCTCGCTCGATCCGCAAGAGTATGCAGATCGAGCGAGCTCTTATATTTTGAGGACAGTAGGATGGAACTTCTCTCTCGCTCGATCCGCAGATGTTTACCGATCGAGCGAGCCCTTTTTTTTACGTGAGGCAATAGCAGTTGAAATTTCTCTCGCTCGATCCGCAGAATGTTGCGGATCGAGCGGGCGTTTTGTTTCGGGAAAAAAATTATTTTTGAAAACTTTGTTAATTTAGTTCCTAGCCTTAATTAGACAATTATTCCGTTTTAGGAGGATTTTTTTTATCAGACTTGGAGAGACACATTGGAGGCTAGGTTTTTCTTCTTGAATTCTTAATTCTAGTTTTCTTCTTTTTCTTTGAATTTTATGAATTTTGCTATGAATCGTTGTAACTAAACTCTTTTACTTGGTTGAGGGAGACGAACCCTTGATATATTTCATTTATGAGATTTGATTTGTAGTGTTTTAATCTTTATTAAGTATCAATTTTTGATCTGTTTTATTTTATTTTTGTATGCGAGATTTTAGGATTGACCATCTTAGGATTTTGTATTGCAAGCGATAGCTAAATTAGAATTCAAATCCGTAATTGTTTAAATAATCTAATTTGCGAAGCAACTACGTGTGATAATTTCTGCTGTTGAATTTATTATCTCGTAGGGTCAATTATTGGATAGGCTAAATATAACCGCTGGTGTTGTGTTGTCTAGTTTCGTCAGTTTTACTAGTTTGAATGCTACCGTGGATTTAAATCTAGATTGCTGTTATCGGGTTGGTCCATTGGTAAGGGTTAATTAAGAATGCTGTTTTCTAATTAACTAATATTACGGTGAAACAAGAATTGAATTTTCAATGACGAATATTTAATAAGATTAATTATTTTAGAGAATCGATGATTGAATGAATGAATATCAAGGGTGTAGTCGACCGATACAAGTCTCGTCTCTTATTGAATTTCTCCAGTCTTTTATTTAAATTTTGCATGCTAGTGAATTTTGATTGCTTAAAGTTTTTAGTAGTTAATCCAAACTCCAAAACCCCCTTTTATTTTAAAGAACACTTAAATTTACTTTCTCGTGGGAACGATCCCTACTCACGCTACTGCATTATTTGTTTATCTGATTGAGTCGGGTAATTTGGGCGTATGCGATAAGCGCTACCAAATTTTGGCGCCGTTGCCGGGGAACGGTGTAATTTTTTTTTGTGTTTTTTTTTTTATTTTATTTTGATTATTCTTACTTCTTTTCTTTTCTTTGTTTCTAGTTCTTTTTAGTTCATGCTTTCAGGTGATCTTGTTGAAGAGGATTTTTTCTACGATCCAGAGATCGAAAGAACTTTGCATAGGCGAAGGCGAGAACTCCGTAGGCAACAACAAGAAGCCGGCTAGAGCTGCTTTTCCAGAAGAAGAGATGGCTGCTAATGCTAACTGAGTCTCAGACAATTGGGCACTCCTGATCCCAATCAACAACCTCTATGCATTACTTTTCCTACATTAGAAAATAATGCTACTTTTGAACTTAAATCTGGTTTAATTCACTTACTACCTTCTTTTCATGGTCTTGCAGGTGAAGACCCGAACAAAGACTTGATGGAATTCCACGTGGTTTGCACTAGTATGAAACCCCATGGAGTGACGGAGGAGCAGATTCAACTGAGGGCCTTTCCTTTCTCTTTGAAGAGTGCTGCTAAGGATTGGCTATACTACTTGCCCTCTGGCTCTATCACCACGTGGACGGAGATGAAAAGGATCTTTCTGGATAAATTTTTTCCAGCCTCTCGAGCTGCGAACATCCGGAAAGAAATTTATGGCGTCAAGCAATATTCAGGGGAATCACTGCACGAATATTGGGAGCGGTTCAAGAAGCTTTGCGCTAGTTGTCCGCAACACCAGATAAGTGAAAACCAGTTGATTCAATTATGCTATGAAGGTTTGTTGCCTCATGACAGGAGCATGTTGGATGCGGCGAGTGGAGGTGTTTTCATGGACAAAACGCCGGTACAAGCACGGAATTTGATTGAAAATATGGCTGCCAATTCTCAACAATTTGGCACCATAAGGAATGATCATCCACCACGGAAGAACAACGAGGTAAATGTTTCTTCCCTTGAGCAATTAATTGAATTGACGACTCTTGTGCGTCAGATGGCTGTAGGGAATGGACAGACTGCGAAGGCATGTGGCATCTGCGCTGCAATAGGACACGCCACTGATATGTGTCCTACACTTCAAGAGGACTCAGTTGAACAGGTGCATACGCTACTGGCTCGGATTTTCCTGGGACCACCACAACGGAATTATGATCCTTATTCCAACACAGTTCAATCCTGGTTGGAAGGATCATACCGACTCTCTTATAGATGATGGGGAATCCTCAAGCAAGTCTCAATTCGGGGCCTCAACGCTCCACCACTTAATCTCAAAACTTATAGGGCCGCCGTATCCTCAACTAGCAACAGCAGAGACCGCAGATACGCATATAACTTCAGGTGAAGTTCTCGAAAACTATAGGCTGTAAGGAACTTGCCTACTAACACTGCATCTTTTCAAACAGGACAGCACGCCGGGGAAAGTATACAAAAATAATTACACTCAAATGGGTGACAGCTTAGCTAGCAGCAATCATCAAGCTGGAATCACAAAATTCCAGCTGGTTGCCATCCTCAAACTGTGTTGAACCCAAGAGAGAACGCAAAGTGGCGATAACTATAAAGGAATTGGGATGGTGTTGAAAATGATGGAGAATGAAGTTGAGGTTGAGCCCAAAGAGAACTTGAAATAAGAAGAATGAGCAAAAGGTATATAATGTGAAGAAAGAAATCATCCTAGGATGATTCGCACCCAAGAGGTAAGTTTCCTCCTTTATCTGATATATAAGCCTGTTGCCCCTTTTCCCTTAGCACTTAAGGACTCTAGAAAAGGTGTGGGGATTAAGGAGCTCTATGAAACTTTTCGTAGATGGGAGGTCAATATTCCTTTGCTGAGATGCGATTAAGTAGGTACCTCGATACGCCAAGTTTTTGAAGGAGTTGTGCACAGGCGAAGGGAGGAAGCAGACATTGAAGGGCTGTCAAAAAGTGGAACTTGGTGAGAATGTATCTGGCAGTGATCCAAAGGAGAAACTTACCCGCAAAATGTTAGGATCCAGGTATGTTTTCTTATTCATGCACGATAGGGAATGGTAGACTTGAGAAGGCCATGCTAGATCTAGGGAGCATCAAGTACTGTTATGCCTGGATTTCTATATATGCATCCTTAAAACTTGGCCCATTGAACATAAACTGGAATTGTCATACAGTTAGCGGACAGGTCTAATGAATACCCTAGGGGAGTATAAGTAGTAGAAGATGTTGTTGGTGCAAGTTAAGTGAATTAGTGTTCCTGCAGTTTTATATGTGCTAGACGCATGGGAAACGGGTGATCGCATAATCGTCCTATTTTGTTAGGCAGACCGTTTTTGAAAACTTTCCATGACGAAAATTGAAGTTCCACAGTGGCACACTTACTATGGAATTTTGATGGCGAGGTTGTAAACTTTAATATTTATGATGCCATGAAATTCGCCTCTGATAGTGATGATTGCGTGTTTTCTGTTGATATTATGGATTATCTTGGCACAAGAGAATGGTGAGCATGCAGGGAAGGATGTATCTAGAGGTGGCTATTACAGCATCCCATTATGCAAGACGTGATGATGGGAATTCGATGCATTCTAGGAATTAGAAGTGATTGAGAAACTTCTGAATAGTTCGCCTGAGCTACCTCAGTCAGGTAATGTCTCTTACTTAGCTTTGCCAGTTTCTAATACCAGGCGTCTTCCATCTGTTTTGCAGGCACCAGAGGTCGAATTGAAGACACTTCCAAACCATCTAAAGTATGTTTTCCTTGGTAAAGGAGAAACATTACCGGTTATCATCTCCAACAGCTTGGAAGTTGATCAAGAGGAGCGATTAGTCAAGGTGTTACAAGAGCACAAGACTGCTATTGGGTGGACCATAGCAGACATTAAAGGAATTAGCCCGTCGACATGCATGCACCGAATTCTGATGGAGGAAGGAGCAAACCCCTCACGTCAGCAACGCAAACTGAATCCACCGATGATGGAGGTGGTAAAGGCTGAGATTCTGAAGCTACTTGAAGTTGGGGTTATCTACCCAATTTTTGACAGTCAGTGGGTCAGTCTGGTCCAAGTGGTACCCAAGAAAACCGAAATTACCGTTGTGAAGAATAAGGATGACGAGATGGTTCCCACCCGTATTCAAAATGGATGGAGGGTTTGTATTGACTATAGGAAGCTGAATGCCGGAACCCGAAAGGACCACTTTCCTTTACCCTTTATTGATCAAATGATTGAAAGGTTAGCGTGTCATCCTTACTATTGTTTTCTTGATGAATATTCTGGTTATTTTCAGATTGCTATCGCGCCAGAGGATCAGGAAAAAACGACATTCACATGCCCGTTTGGCACTTTTGCTTATCGACGAACGCCCTATGGACTTTGCAACGCACCGGCCACTTTCCAACGGTATGGTTAGTATTTTTTTAGACTTTTGAGCATATCTTAGAAGTTTTTATGGATGACTTCACTGTCTATGGTGATTCCTTTGAAAACTGTCTATCTAACCTTGCACTTGTCCTTAAGAGGTGTGTCGAAACCAACCTCGTTTTGAATTCTGAAAAATGTCATTTTATGGTTGGGTAAGGTGTGGTTTTGGGTCATGTTGTGTCATCAAAGGGGATAGAGGTAGATAGAGCTAAAATTGATATCATTCAATCTCTACCTTACCCCACATGTGTGCGGGAAGTGCGTTCTTTTCTTGGCCATGCAGGTTTTTACAGGAGGTACATTCAAGATTTCGCCAAGATCGCATCCCCCATGTGCAGGCTATTACAAAAAGATGTGTCATTTGAGTTTGATGAGTCATGCAAATCATCCTTTGACAAATTAAAGAACTCCTTGACATCTGCACCAATAATCCAACCACCGGATTGGAGCAAGCCCTTTGAGATTATGTGACGCCAGTGACTATGCCGTCGGCGCTGTCTTAGGCCAGAAAGTTGGGAAAGCATCGCATGCTATCTACTACGCTTCGCGCATTCTGAACGATGCCCAACGAAACTACTCCACTACTGAAAAGGAGCTTTTAGCAGTAGTTTTTGCTTTAGATAAGTTTCGTTCATATTTACTTGGTGCTAAGGTTATTGTTTATTCTGACCATGCAGCTCTTCGTTTTCTGATGGCGAAGAAAGAGGCAAAACCAAGGTTGATCCGATGGATACTTCTGCTGAATGAATTCGATATAGAAATCAAAGACAAAAGAGGGGCCGAGAATCAAGTTGCTGATCACTTGAGTCGTCTAGTTCATATTGATGAGGAGCTGAATTTGCGTGACGAATTTCCTGATGAACAGCTGTTCTCGACGACCACCGAATTACCATGGTACGCAAATATTGTGAATTATTTAGTTACTAATGGTTTCCCCTCTGAATTTTCTAAGGCAAAAAGACAAAGTGAGAAGTGATGCGAAGTATTATGTGTGGGATGATCCATACTTGTGGAAGCACTGCGCTAATCAAGTTATACGACGATGCGTTCCCGCGAGCGAGATAATCCCTATTCTCACGTTTTGTCATTCCTATGCATGTGGTGGCCACTTTGGACCGAGAAGGACATCAAGGAAGGTGTTGGACAGCGGATTCTTCTGGCCCTCCTTATTTCGAGACGCCTACCTGTTCTGTAAGTCATGCGCACAATGCCAAAAGACAGGTAACATCTCCCAACGAAAGGAGATGCCCCAACAACCATTCTAGTTTGTGAGATCTTTGATGTTTGGGGCATCGACTTCATGGGACCCTTTCCGAATTCACATGGTTATATTTATATATTACTTGCTGTGGATTATGTCTCGAAGTGGGTGGAAGCAAAGGCCACCCGTACTGACGATTCTCAAGTTGTTGCAGAGTTTATCAAGCATCACATTTTCTCTAGGTTTGGAATTCCTAGAGCCCTCATCAGTGATAGAGGCACACACTTCTGCAACCGAACCGTGGCGAGTCTACTGAAGAAATATCATGTGACGCATAGGATTTCCACGGCATATCATCCACAATCCAACGGTCAAGCTGAGGTATCCAACAGAGAAATCAAATCTATCCTAGAGAAGACCGTGAATCCTACGAGAAAGGATTGGAGCTTGCGATTGGATGACGCCTTGTGGGCTTATAGAACTGCGTTCAAAACGCCGATTGGAATGTCACCATATCGGTTAATTTTTGGGAAAGCCTGTCATCTGCCAGTCGAATTGGAGCATAGAGCCTATTGGGCTATAAAGAATTTCAACATGCAGATGGATGAGAGCGGCGAACATCGAAAGCTGCAGTTGCAAGAATTGGAAGAGATCCGCAATGATGCTTATGCCAGCTCTAAAATTTACAAAGACAAAACAAAGGCATTCCATGACAAGATGATCTCTCGACGGAACTTCGAAGTCGGTCAGAAAGTTCTGCTATATCATTCACGACTTCGGTTGTTTCCAGGTAAGTTACGTTCGCGTTGGAATGGACCTTTTGTTGTCACTAACGTCTTTCCTCATGGTGCAGTCGAAATTCAAAGTTTGGACACATCCAAAACTTTCAAGGTGAATGGCCACCGGCTTAAGCACTACTATGAAGGAGTCCAAGCGAACGTCGAAGCGGAAGAGCATGATATCACTCTCGATGCCCCACCAAATGTCGAATAAATCACGGCATGCAGTCGAGCTATAGACTGACTGCAAATTTAGCGCTGACTGGGAGGCAACCCAGTGTTTCTTTCCTTTTTACTTCTGCTCGTTTTTATTTCTTTTACTTTCTTTAGTTTTAATTTTATGTTTATGTTGTTTCTTGTTTTTTGAAAATTTTGAAAAATCCAAAAAAATTTAATTTTTGTTGTCTCGCTCGATCCGCAATATCTTGCAGATCGAGCGAGAGCTTTTTTTTCGTCGGGACAGTAAGTTACATATTTTGGCTCGCTCGATCCGCAATATCTTGATCGAGCGAGAGCATTTTTTTCGTCGGGACAGTAAGTTACATATTTGTCTCGCTCGATCCGCAACATCTTGCGGATCGAGCGAGAGCACTTTTTCCTTAATAAAACGCCGACTCCCTTCCCCTTCTTTCTTTCTTTCCTTCTTATTCTCTCTTTTCTCTCTTGTGTCTCCCAAACCCCACCTTTCGTTTTTAGCTAATTTTCCTCCCTAATTTCATATTTCCATCTTTTAATTCGCAGGCAAATCTCTCGGAAGTTCCACCACAACTCTTCGGACGCCATCTTCTCCGATCATCTTCTCCGGCCTCTCTCACGTCACGCCTACCACCGGTCACCATCCTCGATTTTTGTCGTCGTGGGTTATTTTCGTCGAGCTTTTCTCCTTAGGCATCTCCCAGACGTAGTTCTTCATTGTTGATCTTGTGTTCTTCAAGGGGTTGCCGGATATTCTTCGCACGCCAGGTGTTCGAAATTCCTACCTTTTGCTATCTTCTTCCTACTATCAATGGGGCCCAAACGCACCCGACACCAAGGCGAATCCTCTTCTCGGGCTGCTGATCGTTCCATGCCGAGTTCGTCGGCCACTTTGTCAATGACGCCACTCGTCATCGGTACTTCGAAGCCAAGGTCAGTCGTTCACCCATCCCTGAACGTGGTTTTGAAGAAAACTTGGCCTATCCAGATATTGTCCATACTATTCATGAGCGTGGGTGGACGAAATTCTGCGAGGATCCTCCGCCAGCTGTAGTGCCGCTTGTCCGCGAATTCTATGCAAATGCAGCTGAGCGAACAGATAGCAAGGCATTTGTTCGGGGGAAACTGATCTCTTTCATGCCCCATGAGCTGAATGCGTTATTGGAAATACCGGAGGTGGACGACTCGCTCTACCAAAGCTTGCAAAACGGCCCGCATTTGGATGAAACTTGAACAACTAGCGTACCCCGGTGCTACATGGCTCAATCCAGCTTCTATTTTGACCTTCAAGGAGCGGTTCTTGCGTGTGATTCCTGCAACATGGCATGCTTTTGTGATTCGGCGTCTGATGCCGATCTTGCATTCAAGTGACGTCAGTTAGAGCGCGCCACCATTCTTTATGCGCTGGAAATAGGAGCACCCATTAATGTGGGGCGGGTTCTTCATAGCGAGATCCAAAAGTCCATCCATAATGTCACCGTGGGTCTCTATTTCCCCATGATCATCTCCTGTTTATGCTTACACGCCGGCATTTCAGTTCGGAATGATGAAGAGTGGTTGTCACCTCAGCGACCACTCGACTCCGCTTTCATCGAAGCAAAGAGGGCGCACCGTGTCAAGCATTTTATGCAGGATGGTCACTTTCAACCACCAGCAAGCCCAGCCAAGGCCACCTCATCCTCTTCGGCGATCTCAAGCTGATGCCATCCGCGAACTCACGGCTTTCGCCCAACATCAAATGCATACAATACAGTGGCGGCGCATAATTCACAGGCTTTGGATTCTTTATTGCGCAATCTGACAATTCACCATGGTCTTGATCCAAATGCTGTGCCAGCCGCTCTGCCGTATCCACCACCTTTCCCATTCCAATACGCCGCCCCTTTCCTTCCTCCGAAGGCTGAAGAGGAAGATGCCGCAGACCTGTGAACCAGGGGAGTCTCGTTTAGCGTTCTTGCATTTTATTCTGTTTCGTTGTTTGGTTATGTTCTTCTTTTGTTTTTGCATTGAGGACAATGTGTTGTTTAAGTGTGGGGGGTTGCATTACATGCATTTTGTTTCGTTGTTACATTTTCTTGTGTTGTTTATGCGTCGTATGAAAGAGTGGGTGCCCAGTGAGCCAACTTGTGGCTAAGGGCTTTGATGACTCTTTGTATAAACAATCTTTTGTTTAATATAATTTACACTTTTATTAATGGCAATGACTTTATCTTTCTTCATATTGTTATATTATGATATACTATTGTTGTTTTGATAAAGACCTTGAATATACTATAGTGTATGTAAGATGTGGTAGAACATGGGGATGTCTATCATGAAACACATCTTATAGTCACTGTATATTCTAAACTGTTCCTAGTCGATTGAGCCGTCCGATAATAAGGATAAGGATCGCTCGAGTGTGAGACTAGCATTTGCGATGCAGAGTACCACGTTTCATTGGTAGGGAACATAGAGATGTTCGAAACATGCAAATGGATATTCATATGATGAATGATCGAACTACCCTATCCGGACTTTCCAAGTGGTTATCACTTATCGAGTGGATATAGTCCGCGGTTTTGGTTGTACACCATTAGTCCTTACTACTTGAGACATCATTGAGACTCTATATGCTAGTACTGTGCTTTGACTCGTTTACCAACTCTATTGGGGTCATCAGGTGTCGGGATTGGGTACAGTTACAACACATGTAGGAGTCGATGCTTTGTTGTCAAGGATTCACCACATACTTGCGAGTGTGGATATCCTATGCGATCTGAGGAGATATTAGTGTGACGAATCTCTGGCCAGAGTACATGATGTGATTTAAGAAATGGTTTCTTAGTAGCACATGCGATGTCACTATTTGATCTTCAAGATGCATTGCATAGTTATCGAATCTCGAGCGACTCTCGATATACCAATGGTTGTTGATTCGATCGGGATATATGGATGAAGGGACCGTACTGTACGCTAACCAAAATCTACTGGTTCTTGTAGGCACTATCAGTGATACCTAGGGAATCATGGGGCGATGTTTCTAGGCGCTCATACCATGATTCGATGGGCAAGTCGGAAATTGTTGTTCCGAGTCACAAGGAGTTGTGAGCCCACGGCTAGCTGTATCCCTGAACCATTGAGGGTTACACAGTGTAATGGATTTTTAATCCCCGTTGAGATAGTTAAATTTAAAGAGTTAAATTTAATGAACGAAGAAGTTGGACTTCTTATTTAAGAGTAGAGGAGTGAGATTTCCTAAAATGACATAGTGATGGGCATTTTTGGAAATCACTGAATTCGGATTCAGAAAAATTTATCTTGACTTTAAAGGTGCAAAATTGTTTCTGTGCACATTGGTAAAATGGTTTATCAATCGGAGTCACGATGAATTTTATATAATTTCTGAACATGCGGGCTTTGCTTGTCGGGCCTGAACTTATGACTAATGGGCCCTAAGCTGTTAGTGGCCTACATTATAAATAAGTTATTGCAGTACAGAAATTACACATAACAAGGCACAAAATTTTCGAAAACCCTAAGCTATTTTTCTTAAAGTGGCCGACCCCTCTCCCTCTGCTCGAGAAAATCCAGCCTGTGATTTTGAATTACAGTCTGGTTTAACGGATCAAATTCGTTAATCTCTTCGTAGAAACTTCTGATAGATTTTCTAGTGCAATCTATCAGAGGGATTAAATCTCTATTCGTGGACCTGATGAAGAACTGTTCGTCCATCGGTTTCCAGGGAGATACAACAAGAGCAGAGAAATCTGTTGGTGTCCAGAATCTCGATTCGAGATTAAAGGTAAAAATTATATAATCGTTATTTGAATTTTTACACATACAATTTAATCGTAAAGATATGATACCCAATATGGAATCGTTCCATAATAAAAATTTTAAACTTCCGCTGCACCGGGTATCAATCTTGTTTGATCTGAACGCCGCGTTCTCCAACAGTGGTATCAGAGCCAGGTTGCTCAGATCAAGCGATTAAATAAATCGATTGTACAAAAAAAAATTTTTTTTTTAAGCCTCGGTTTTTGAAACAAAATAAATATTTTAAAATAAAAATATTTTTTTTTTTCGGGCAAAAACCCGGGCAGCGATTGGATCGCTGCCCGGGAGGGGCAGCGAGTCGCTGCCCGGCGCAGCGCGGCAGCGCTCGGCGTGCCCAGGGCAGCGATCTTGCTAAGGGCAGCGGGCTGCCCGGCCGGGAACGAGGGCGGCCCGCGGAAAAATTATTTTTAATTTTAAATTAAATTTTAATATGTTAAAATTCTATTTTTGGTCCGATCGAAAATTTTTTGATTGGTCCACGAGGCATCGGATCGAATTGTTCGAGTCCGAAAATTTTAAAATTGATTTTTGGATAAATTTGAATTTTTTGAAAATTTAATATTTTATCCGTTAAATGAATTTTGAAATTAATTATTTTTGGTACAATTGATGATAAGATATGATCTTATGGATATATTGAGTAAAATATGATTTTATGTATAAAATTGGATTTTATAGATAAAATATGATTTTATTTGATAAAAAGATAAAATATGATTTTGTATGTAAAATAAGATTTTATATGAAATATGATTTTATCCTTTTAATTTAAATTGCCATTGCAAGTTATCCAATAAATTAATTTTGAATTAAATGTTATTGGATAAGGATGATCGATTGCATGACCAGTTTTGTAGGTGTATGTTAGGAATTTACATTTGTTTTATTGTTGTTGGTTTTATTAATGGGCCTGGTTTATGGCCCAATATGAATGTCATATGTAATAAAAGTGGGCTTGGTTTATGCCCGTTCCCACCCCTTAAAAATGTATCCCTACTTGTCATTGTTATTTAGTAAATACATTAGATTTAGTGGGAGATCAAGATTTGAAGATGGAGGTGGGCCCAGCAGACAATAAAGACAGAAGAAATGTAAATTGGAAGCAATGTAATAGGATTGCATTGCATACTGCATATTACCTAGGATTGGACTAAGACTCGTGATTGGCAACCACGGGTCGATTAGAAATGGAATCGATCATCCTATATAATATGTGATATTATGGTTGTATGCATGTTTTATACTAAATTGTGTGAATCCGCAAGCATACAAAATTTTAAATGATGAGACAAATTTTATAATTAAAATCCTCATTTTAAATATGATTTAAAATTGATATCAAGATAAATAAAGGAAATTTAAATTGTTTAAATGTTCCTACCTTCCATCAACGATCAATGTATGAGATGCTACCGCGGATACGTCCGGCTCATATTATTGGGGGGGCCCGTTCGTCGGAAAGCTGTACATTAGATCGACACATGTTGTAAGTTGGGTGGAACTCCCATGGGATCGGCTCATATTATTGGGGGATCCACATGGCGACCGTCCATCACAACTTAATATTGATGGGTCATCTTGACATGTCACAATAATCGGCGTCATATTATTGGGCCCTTATTGGACATGAGGTAAAAACGTGGAGGTTGCTTTGGAAGCAATTGGGCTCTACCTTTTGAAAATTATGGTTGGCTGATATTATTCGGGACATAGTTTGTCAATTGGACTCCATGTTATCACTAAGGAAAACAGTTTCCCGTTTTCACTAGAGGGTAGTGAAATCGTTAAAATAGTGGGAGTGAGATTCATAAAATAAATTTCGCCTATTTTATGTCTTAGTAAATTGCTTAAACAATCACTGATATTTGTCTGTTTCTTTTCAGTATTTCATAAATGAATTCGCGTAATCCACTTTTCTCGATCCTCGAACAAAATAAGTTGACTGGCGCAAATATACGGAATGGTTCCGTAAGTTGAAGATTGTCTTGACTTCGGAGAAGATGCTCTACGTGTTAGAGAAATCTCCTCGAAGGAAGCACCAGCTGATAAGTCCAGGAGTTAGCCAAACTTGATACATGGTGGGACCATGATATCAAGACCAAATGCTATATGCAAGCCTCGATGTCTGATGAACTCCAGAGGCGATTTGAGGACACCGTGAATGCTGCTGAAATTCACGTACAACTCAAGGAACTTTTTGGGGCTCAATCGAGAGCTGAAAGGTTCGCTACTGTAAAGGAGCTAATGACGTGTCGCATGCGTGAAGGGACTTCGGTCCGTGATCATGGGTTACGAGTGATTTGGCTCATACAGAAGTTGGTAACCTTGATTTGGTGTTGGAGCATGAACTCAACGTGGACTTTTACTTCTGTCTCTTCCTTCTTCGTTTGACGGATTTGTGGTAAATTTCAATATGAACAAGATAGAGGCCTCCCTTGAAGAGATGGTCAATATGCTTGTGACATATGAATCCACTTTAAAAAGGATAAACCGGCTTTCTTGGTGGGCTCCTCTTCTTCTGCTAAGAAGGGCCAAGTACAAAGGGTAAGAAACGTTCTGCCCCACCCAAGAAATCGAACCCAAGAAAAGTACAAGACAAAGGCTTCAAACATGGAAAAGTCCAAGGATGTTTGCCATTACTGCAAGAAGACCGGTCATTGGAAGCGTAACTACAAGGAATATCTAGAGCAGTTGCGAACTGCGAAGGGTATGTTCTATATTGAAATAAATGTTTCACTTAATACTACTTCTTGGGATATTGGATACCGGATGTGGATCTCACATTTGCAATGATTTGCAGGTGATGACAAGAAGTCGCAGCTTAGAATGGGTGAGACCCAGCTGAGGCTCGAAATGGTTCCAGAGTTGAAGCTAAAGCGTGGGAGATGTTTATTTAATTTTGCAGAACGGTTTTAAGTTACTTTTAAGAGATGTTTTATTTGTTCCAGATTTAATTAAAAACATTATTTCTGTTTCTATGCTTGATAGAGATGGTTTTTCTTGCAATTTTGTGAATGAGATTTGCAATATTTACAAGAATGAATGTTTGATTGGAAATGGACAACTTGAAAACGATCTATACAACTTAAAACTGAAAGACGTTCCAATAAATTATGTTGATAAACTGGAAACAACAAACAAAAGGAAAATCGATAGTCAAAACCCGGCAAACCTTTGGCATGCTAGGCTAGGTCATATTTCCTCAAGGAGGATGAACAAGCTAGTGGGAGAGGGCATGTTTGATATGTCTGATATTAACTCTCTACCTACTTGTGAGTCCTGCCTGAAAGGAAAAATGACTAATCTCCTTTTAAGGGGAAACCTGAGCGTAGTCAAAATCTGTTGGATTTGATCCATACAGACGTTTGTGGTCCATTTAGTTGGTACTCAATATGGCCACACCTACTTCATTACCTTTACTGATGATTATTCTAGGTATGGGTATTTATATTTAATGAAATATAAGTCTGAAGCATTTGAAAAGTTCAAAGAATTCAAGACTGAAGTAGAAAACAAGCTAGGTAAAAGTATTAAAGCACTTCGATCGGATCGAGGTGGAGAATACTTGAGTACCGAGTTTTTGGACTATCTGAAAGAGAATGGGATTCTCTCTCAGTGGACTCCTCCTATGACACCACACTGAATGGTGTATCGGAGCGTGGTAATCGAACTTTGTTGGACATGGTTCGATCCATGATGAGCTTCACTGAGCTTCCACCTTCGTTTTGGGGCTACGCATTTGAAACGGCGGTATTGTTGTTGAACAACGTCCACACTAAAGTAGTGGACAAAACACCATACGAGTTATGGAATGGCAAAGCTCCTAAGTATTCGTACTTAAGGATTTGGGGATGTCCTGCTTACGTGAAGCAGACAGTGGGAGATAAGTTGGATAGTCGATCCACCTTATGTTATTTTGTAGGGTATCCGAAGAATTCAATAGGATATTATTTTCTATCATCGCTGCATGAAACAAAGGTGTTGTTTTTTTTTCAAGAATGCCACCTTCTTGAGAAGGATTTCATTATTGGATAAGAAAGGCGAGATTGATGAGAACTCGAAGAAATTCAAGAAGAACCCGAAATACAAAATAATGATCCTACACCTCAGGAACCATTGATGGACACGCCTAATACTTAGAAGATCCGAGAGGACTTCTAGACCTCCTAATTCGATATGGTCTTCTTCTTGAAGGGGATCAAGATGAACCCGATGTTGGATGTGATCCAAGAAACTTCAAGGAAGCACTTTCTGATGCGGATTCAAATTTATATGGCTTGAAGCTATGCAGTTGGAAAATAGAATTCGATGCATTCTAACCAAGTTTGGTCTTTAGTAGATCCTCACCGAAGGAAATGTTCCAATAGGGTGTACATGGATCTACAAGAGAAAAGCTTTGGCCTGATGGTAAGGTCTTGACCTACAAGGCGCTATATGGTGAGCGGAAAATTTATACTCAAAATGACAAGGAGTTTGACTAAAGATGAAACCCTTTATCACCAGTTGCAATGTTCAAGTCCCATAAGAATCCTTATTGCCAAAACTGCATGGTATGACTATGAAATATGGCAAATGTATTTGAAAGACTGCAATTTCTTAATGGCAACATTAAGGAAGAGAATCTATATGAACCATCCTGAGGGATACACATCCATGGGAAGCGATCATAAGGTATGCAAGCTTCAGAGATCGAATCTATGGTCTACAACAAGCATCAAGAAGTTGGAACCAGAATTTTGAATGAAACAATAAAGGATTTTGGTTTCATCAAGAACCCGTATGCACCAAGCGTGTACAAGAAAAGTAGTTAAGGATGCTGTGACATTCTTATTACTATATGTTGATGACATCCAACTCATTGAGAATGACATGGGGATGTTGCAGTCAACAAAGATATGGTTAACAGGTAGATACTGATGAAGGATTTGGGTGAGGCCTCCTATATTCTAGGGAGTACAGATCTAATATAGATAGATCTAAGAGAATGATTAGTACTTCACTCAAGCAACCTACAACGACACCATATTGAAACGTTTTTCAATGGATGGGTCCAAGAGAGGACATCTACCCAAGTGTCATGGAGTTTTCTCTATTCCAGTCTATGTGTCCCAGGACAGATGAGAGATAGAGAAAATGACACATGTACCATATGCGTCAGCCATTGGTAGTATCATGTATGGGATGATATCTACCAGACCGGATGTAGCATTTGCTCTGAGTGTCACGAGCAGATATCAAGCTAATCCCGGTCAAATGCATTGGAAAGCCGTGAAGGACATTCTTAAGTATTTACGAAGGACTAAGAATATGTTCATGGTATATGCAGGAAGAGAACTAAAATTGGAAGGCTATACCGACTCTAGCTTCCAAAGTGACGTGGATGACTCGAAGTCAACCTCTGGATTTGTGTTCATGCTCAATGGCGGTGCTGTCTCTTGGAAGAGTTCCAAGCAGGACACCACAGCGGATTCCACCACTGAGGCAGAATACATTGCAGCATCAGCTGCTGCTAAAGAGGCCGTTTGGATGAGGAATTTCGTCCAAGAGTTGGGCGTTATTTCCGGAATTGTTGGTCTAGTCTCGGTGTACTGTGACAACACGGGTGCCGTTCTCAGGCAAAGGAACCAAGGTCTCATCAAAGATACAACACGTACTGAGGAAATACCACATCATCCAGGAGATCGTGGAAAGAGGAGACATCACTGTCGAAAGAGTGGCCTCTGCAGACAATATCGCTGATCCACTTACTATGCCCTTGCCAGGACCATTATTTGAGAAACATCGCGAAGCAATGGGTCTACGTAGTATGACTAGTTGGCTTTAGGGCAAGTGGGAGATTGAAAGAGTGGGTGCCCGGTGAGCCAACTTGTGGCTAAGGGCTTTGATGACTCTTTGTATAAACAATCTTTTGTTTAATATAATTTACACTTTTATTAATGGCAATGACTTTATCTTTCTTCATATTGTTATATTGTGATATACTATTGTTGTTTTGATAAAGACCTTGAATATACTATAGTGTATGTAAGATGTGGTAGAACATGGGGATGTCTATCATGAAACACATCTTATAGTCACTGTATATTCTAAATGGTTCCTAGTCGATTGAGCCATCTGATAATAAGGATAAGGATCGCTCGAGTGTGAGACTAGCATTTGCGATGCAGAGTACCACGTTTCATTGGTAAGGAACATAAAGATGTTCGAAGCATGCAAATGGATATTCATGATGAATGATCGAACTACCCTATCCGGATTTTCCAAGTGGTTATCACTTATCGAGTGGAGAAGTCCGCGGTTTTGGTTGTACACCATTAGTCCTTACTACTTGAAACATCATTGAGACTCTATATGCTAGTACTGTGCTTTGACTCGTTTACCGACTCTATTGGGGTCATCAGGTGTCGGGATTGGGTACAGTTACAACACATATAGGAGTCGATGCTTTGTTGTCAAGGATTCACCACATACTTGCGAGTGTGGATATCCTATGCGATCTGAGGAGATATTAGTGTGACGAATCTCTGGCCAAGTACATGATGTGTTTTAAGAAATAGTTTCTTAGTAGCACATGCGATGTCATTATTTGATCTTCAAGATGTATTGCATAGTTATCGAATCTCGAACGACTCTCGATTTACCAATGGTTGTTGATTCGATCGGGATATATGGATGAAGGACCGTACTGTACGCTAACCAAAATCTATTGGTTCTTGCAGGCACTATCAGTGATACCTAGGGAATCATGGGGCGATGTTGCTAGGCGCTCTTACCATGATTCGATGGGCAAGTCGGAAATTGTTGTTCCGAGTCACAAGGAGTTGTGAGCCCACGGCTAGCTGTATCCCTGAACCATTGAGGGTCACACAGTGTAATGGATTTTTAATCCCGTTGAGATAGTTAAATTTAAAGAGTTAAATTTAATGAATAAAGAAGTTGGACTTTTTATTTAAGAGTAGAGGAGTAAGATTTCCTAAAATGACATAGGGATGGGCATTTTTGGAAATCACTGAATTCGGATTCAGAAAATTTATCTTGACTTTAAAGGATGCAGAAATGTTTCTGTGAACATTGGTAAAATCGGTTTATCAATCAGAGTCACGATGAATTTTATATTAATTTCTGAACATGCGGGCTTTGCTTGTCAGGCTTGAACTTATGACTAATGGGCCCTAAGCTGTTAGCGGCCTACATTATAAATAAGTTAATTGCAGTACAGAAATTACACAACACAGGTCACAAAATTTTCGAAAAACCCTAGTTTTCTCTCTAAAGTGGCCGCCCCTCTCCCCTCTGCTCGGAGAAAATCCAGCCTGTGAATTTTGAATTACAGTCTGGTTTAACGGATCAAATCGTTAATCTCTTCGTAGAAACTTCTGATAGATTTTCTAGTGTTATCTATCAGAGGGATTAAATCTCTATTCGTGGACCTGATTGAAGAACAGTTCGTCCATCAGTTTCAGGGAGATACAACAAGAGCAGAAATCTGTTGGTGTCCATAATCTCGCTTCGAGATTGGAGGTAAAAATTTATAATGTTATTTAATTTTTACACACACAATTTATCGTAAAGATATGATACCCAATATGGAAATCGTTCCATATAATAAAAATTTTAAACTTCCGCTGCACCGGGTATCAATCTTGTTTGATCTGACGCGCGTTCTCCAACATCGTATTGTTGTTATTTTTGTTTGTGTTATCCAACTGCATGAGTTGAGGATGAATCATTAGCCTATGATGAGATAGTTGAAAAATTATGATTTTTGAAAAAACAAATTTATCTTGATTGGATATGAGAAACCGTAGGTTGTTTGTTGAATATTTTAAGCACAAATGTTTAACCGGTGAATGTAGCGATGTATTAGATATCATGGATGTCGTTCGACCATTGCACGACAATAGGTGTTTGTGAAACTTGATAGTGTTTGAATCTTGATGATTTCTTTGATATGACATAAATGATCTTGGGCGCACCTAGAAAAAAATAATAAAATAATAAATGTTAACTCCATCCGGACCTTGACAAGATTTAAATCCTAAAAGAGCAAGATCAAGGCTAAGTATGCGGATAAAATGGGTTGATGCTCAATCCGGGATAGACGAGGGGATTGAAATTCTAATCCTGTCTTAGTCGTAGCTAAGTTAGCGGGTAATTATTGGGGCTATTGCAATACGGGTGTAAAATCCGGAGGTGCGTATTATTCTCAAGAAAGTTGTGTTGTGTTGAAGGATTGTTGGGAGGAGAGTTTTGATGGTGTAGCTTACTGAATTGTTATAGGTCGGCGAACAGTCTTGAAACTTTGTTCTTTTGAAGTTGAATGTAATTGTGGTGTAACATGAACACACACACGTTCGCATTCGACTGTAGGTGT